>NC_140170.1:156247212-156377157 GCF_963971535.1 Notolepis coatsorum | reverse complement strand
GAATAGGATGTGACTATGGTGTGAATATGGTGTGAGAATGTGTGAATAAGGTGTGGATATATGTGAATATGGTGTGAATAATGTATGAATAATGTGTGGATACGGTTTGAATAGGGTGTGAATATGGTGTGAATATGGTGTGAGAATGTGTGAATAAGAGGTGAATAAGGTGTGGATAATGTGTGAGAATGTGTGAATAAGAGGTGAATAAGGTGTGGATAATGTGTGAATATGGTGTGAATAATGTATGAATAATGTATATTTCCGGTTTGAATAGGGTGTGAGAATGTGTGAATAATAGGTGAATAAGGTGTGGATAATGTGTGAATAATATGGTGTGAAAAATTTATGAATAATGTGTGGATAATGTATAGAATAGAATAGAAATCCTTTATTTATCCCGAGGGAAATTCAGCACAGATCGCTTACAGTAAACAGTAAACATTTACGTAGTCAAAAATAAAAGTCATGAATAAAAATAATGAATAAAATACAGTCCGGGATATACATTCTGGTATGTATATACATTCTAAAATATTAAATATACAGCCAGAATATACAGAAATAAACTGTACAGTAATAAGTAATAAAATTGTAAAGTGTCGATTTTAAAAGTAAAGGTTGAGATGTGTGAATAATGTGTGGATAATGTGTGAATAATGTGTAGATAATGTGTTGATAATGTGTGGATAATGTGTGGATAATGTGTGGACAATGTGTGGATAATGTGTGGATAATGTGTGGATAATGTGTGAATAATGTGTGGATAATGTGTGGATAATGTGTGGATAATGTGTGGATAATGTGTGAATAAGGTGTGAATAATGTGTGGATAATGTGTGAATAAGGTGCATAATGTGAGGATAATGTGTGAATAATGTGTGTGAATAATGTGTGAATAAGGTGCATACGGTGTGGATAATGTGTGAATAATGTGTGGAAAATGTGTGGATAATGTGTGAATAATGTGTGAATAATGTGTGGATAATGTGTGAATAATGTGTGAATAAGGTGTGAATAATGTGTGAATAATGTGTGAATAATGTGTGGATAATGTGTGAATAAGGTGTGGGTGAAAACAGCGCAGCAACAACCACAACACTGCGTGGGGGACTGTACTGTATCTATGTGTAAATAGGTGAAAATACATTTTGATTGCCTTGTGTACATTGACAGTAAAGTAATGTTCTTCTTCCAAAATCTGTGTAGAACAATAGGCTACTGTTTCAAGCAAGTCAACAAAGAGAAATGCAGAATAAGGATGCAGCATCTGGATCCCTTGGGAAAGAACATGGATGAAGGATGTTTTCTCCCCTCCCTCCCTACTCAGTTTTACAGATATATCTTTCCCTGTTGTCTCTGAAGTCATAAACTTGTCAAACACAATCTGCCTGCTCTGGGTCCTCGGACATCATTATTAGCTTTACAGAGAATTGTATTGGGTCTGGTGTTGAGGTATGGTTCATGGTCTGCCAGTGTAACTCTGCCTCAGGCAATAGTCACATGACGGTCAGTGATAAACCCTCTAACCTCAATATACAGACACTCACACAATCACATCCTTAATAAATAACGTAATAATAATGAAGTCTCATTGATAAGTACAGTATGAAATATTGTTTACGAACATGTATGACCAACAACAACAAATAATAAGACACAGCAATCAAACGGCAATGTCATTTTGTGGAAATGTTCTAAATGTAACTAGGTTTTCTCTCACTGTATCATCATTATTGTTAATAATAATTCAGCTTCTTGACTGAAACCAACACCTTGTGAGACCTTTCTGATGAGAACGACGAGTCAAACTGGGAGGGTGGGGCGGTTTGTGTGTACATGTGTGTGTGTGTGTGTGTGTGTGTGTGTGTGTGTGTGTGTGTGTGTGCGCGCGTGTGTGTGTGTGTGTGTGTGAGTGAGTGAGTGTCATGCTTGTTTGTGTGCGTGTCTGTCGTTGTGGGTGGAGTTCTGATGGGATTACAAGTGATGGAGATAGACCACTGAGATGCTCTGTGTCACGTTGAGCTGAGATAGCAGACATACTGGTACCAACCATTTGAAAGAGCACAGTGTGTATCATGCTTCTCTGCGCTTCATCACTAGTGCCAAAGGGCTTACTCACCATTGTGTGCTTTACCAAATGGTAGGATGGACCTCTCTGTACGTACGGAGGAAATCCCACATGTTTGTTTTTATATATAAGGCCATCATAGGGAAGCTTCCCCTATATCTTTCCAACCTAATTAGCTTTGCCTCTAGCAGCTACCATACCAGGTCCACAAGATGGCTACTTTTAAAAAAACCGAGAATAAACACTGAATTAGGAAGAACGGCTTTTTCAAGCTTCGCACCTTCGGCATGGAATGGGCTACAGGACCATATCCACTTAGATACCCTGGTCTCCCTCTGCGAGTTTAGGTCTGTATTACATAACTTCCTACAGGAAGAGTGTCGCTGCTTTCTCTAGTCGGGTCCCAGCTGCAAAACTGCAGAGTTACTGTATTGCCCTGTATTTTACTGTCGTACACTTTTACTGTTATGTAGACTGTTCTGTTTTGTGTTTTTATGTTTACGTGTGATGTATTGTGTATTGTGTACATGCACTTTTATTATGTTCTTGTGTGATGTACCGCACATTTTATTGCTGTCTGATGTTTTCGGGTGTTATTGCTGTCATCTTGGCCAGGTCTCCCTTGCAAAAGAGATCTTGTATCTCAATGGGACTTCCTGGTCAAATAAAGGTTAAAAAAAAAAAAAAAAAAAAAAAATGGTGTGAATAATGTATGAATAATGTATATTTCCGGTTTGAATAGGGTGTGAGAATGTGTGAATAATAGGTGAATAAGGTGTGGATAATGTGTGAATAATATGGTGTGAAAAATTTATGAATAATGTGTGGATAATGTATAGAATAGAATAGAAATCCTTTATTTATCCCGAGGGAAATTCAGCACAGATCGCTTACAGTAAACAGTAAACATTTACGTAGTCAAAAATAAAAGTCATGAATAAAAATAATGAATAAAATACAGTCCGGGATATACATTCTGGTATGTATATACATTCTAAAATATTAAATATACAGCCAGAATATACAGAAATAAACTGTACAGTAATAAGTAATAAAATTGTAAAGTGTCGATTTTAAAAGTAAAGGTTGAGATGTGTGAATAATGTGTGGATAATGTGTGAATAATGTGTAGATAATGTGTTGATAATGTGTGATAATGTGTGGATAATGTGTGGACAATGTGTGGATAATGTGTGGATAATGTGTGGATAATGTGTGAATAATGTGTGGATAATGTGTGGATAATGTGTGGATAATGTGTGAATAAGGTGTGAATAATGTGTGGATAATGTGTGAATAAGGTGCATAAGGTGAGGATAATGTGTGAATAATGTGTGTGAATAATGTGTGAATAAGGTGCATACGGTGTGGATAATGTGTGAATAATGTGTGGAAAATGTGTGGATAATGTGTGAATAATGTGTGAATAATGTGTGGATAATGTGTGAATAATGTGTGAATAAGGTGTGAATAATGTGTGAATAATGTGTGAATAATGTGTGGATAATGTGTGAATAAGGTGTGGGTGAAAACAGCGCAGCAACAACCACAACACTGCGTGGGGGACTGTACTGTATCTATGTGTAAATAGGTGAAAATACATTTTGATTGCCTTGTGTACATTGACAGTAAAGTAATGTTCTTCTTCCAAAATCTGTGTAGAACAATAGGCTACTGTTTCAAGCAAGTCAACAAAGAGAAATGCAGAATAAGGATGCAGCATCTGGATCCCTTGGGAAAGAACATGGATGAAGGATGTTTTCTCCCCTCCCTCCCTACTCAGTTTTACAGATATATCTTTCCCTGTTGTCTCTGAAGTCATAAACTTGTCAAACACAATCTGCCTGCTCTGGGTCCTCGGACATCATTATTAGCTTTACAGAGAATTGTATTGGGTCTGGTGTTGAGGTATGGTTCATGGTCTGCCAGTGTAACTCTGCCTCAGGCAATAGTCACATGACGGTCAGTGATAAACCCTCTAACCTCAATATACAGACACTCACACAATCACATCCTTAATAAATAACGTAATAATAATGAAGTCTCATTGATAAGTACAGTATGAAATATTGTTTACGAACATGTATGACCAACAACAACAAATAATAAGACACAGCAATCAAACGGCAATGTCATTTTGTGGAAATGTTCTAAATGTAACTAGGTTTTCTCTCACTGTATCATCATTATTGTTAATAATAATTCAGCTTCTTGACTGAAACCAACACCTTGTGAGACCTTTCTGATGAGAACGACGAGTCAAACTGGGAGGGTGGGGCGGTTTGTGTGTACATGTGTGTGTGTGTGTGTGTGTGTGTGTGTGTGTGTGTGTGTGTGTGTGTGTGTGTGTGTGTGTGTGTGTGTGTGTGTGTGTGTGTGTGTGTGTGTGTGCGCGCGTGTGTGTGTGTGTGTGTGTGAGTGAGTGAGTGTCATGCTTGTTTGTGTGCGTGTCTGTCGTTGTGGGTGGAGTTCTGATGGGATTACAAGTGATGGAGATAGACCACTGAGATGCTCTGTGTCACGTTGAGCTGAGATAGCAGACATACTGGTACCAACCATTTGAAAGAGCGCAAGCAACAGCTAGAAGCAGCACGCGACGTAACAGATTTAACAGGTAAGCGCTGTTATTTTCATTTGTCAACACACTGCTGTTACAAAAATAATTATGATTAGAATACAGTCTATGAGCTAAACAAAAACTTTAACAGAGACACATAGAAAAGTAGCCTAATTCTATTTTCATTCATTCTATGGACCACCATACACTATGGTGTATATATTATAGTATTGAATATATGAAGAGGAAAAACTGGATCCCTGGAGCGCTGTTTGAAACGATCTGTTTGGAAATAATTTACATGATCTTCTAGGCTGTGGTGTTTCAACGTTTCCATACAATGAGCATCTTCTAAGCACAATGTTTTTTCACTTTTTGTTTGTTTGTTTGTTTTGAATTAGAAACACATGTCAAGCAATTGTAACTAATCATTCTGCCCTGCAGAAGCTAACCGCAGTAAGTACATTTCTTTAAAAATGTTTTAGTTATAAGTGAAATTGAACTTCTCAACATCTGTTTTATCTTGTGACAAAGTTTCATAGTTCAATCTTGCTCTGTTTTAGAGAAAATGGGTATAAAGAATTGCAGTAATTCCAAAATCACTGGATAGTCAAAGAACATTGAAGCCATTTTCTCAGTTTCACTGTTTGCATAGTTAGTGCGGGTAGCTTCTGCAGGGCAATATTGTAGAGGTCATCTCCCCCCCAGAACTATAGGCTACACGGTGCAGATTTAACTAAGAATAGCTTAGATATTCTGGTTGTTGTAAAATAATAAACTGCAACAGTCTAAATAGGCAGAAAAACATCATCTATGAGGTGTAGCCAAATCATAGCCATGGTAAGATAAGATAAGATATTCCTTTATTGATCCCCTTGGGGAAATGCAGGCATCATAGCAGCATGGGGAGGGGAGGTGTTAGGAATCCATGTAAGAAATGTTGAGTTCTTGTGTGGCACTGAAGAAGGAGACGGAGAGGGAGTTGCTCTTCTCGAATATGTGTTATTTTTATTATCAGAAACACTTTGAGCGATAATATAACTTTACGAAGTAAAGTAGGTAAATAGCAATACAAAGGAAAAGTACTGAGAGCATCAATTAAGGAAAAGCAATAGAGAATAGGGCGGTGAGAGATCCGACAAAAAGAGAGAGGCAAGGGATTACTATAAAGGCCTCAACACAGCCCGCAGACCCAATCAGAACCAGTGACACAAAACACAGGCAGGTGACAACAATCAGGGATAATACAGAGACAGAGTGAGAATTCCAGGATGGCAGCAGAGCTTCCAATCCTGAATAGGGAGAGAAAGCCCAGACGTTACAGGGAGGTACAGGTATGGGCAGGGTAATAGTAGAATACATAAATATAGGCAATAAAATTATAGTACAGCATAATTAATTAATATAATTAACTCTGAATATAAGCATATGAGCAAGTAGGCAGTGTAATCAAAGGTGCAGGTGAGGGTCTGTATGCCCTATCAGTTATATTATACGTTACAATAAATATGGTCAAGCTGGGTATCCAGTATGAAGCACAGCATGGATTGTGCTGAGAAAAAGATCTGGATCCTCTCACAACATCATCCATGAGTAGGAGATAGAGCTAGGGGTGCAACATTCCGAAGGTATCCCCATTAATGTAATTTGTATTTCCTTCTTTAGAATAATGGCGACAATTGCAAACAGCTGGACGCTTGCGACACTGGGGGCCTTGGTTATTTTCATTTCATGCCCCATGATGTCTTGGTGTGAGGAAGACGCGTACGGATCCCTGATGGAGGTACGGCCTGTACACCACAGACACGTATAGATGGGTTTCCACGTCAGACTCAGTGTGTGTGTCACGGGTAGACGTATTGAGCCCAATATGCAGACACAGAAAGGCAGACAGGTCTCGCATTAAAACTCAGCATGGGTATATTTAATTAGAAAAGGGTAGTCAGGTATCCTGGCAGAAATCAAGTGTCACGGGGGGGGGGGGGCTAGGAGAATAGTCAGGCAGGCGGAGGTCAGAACACGTTATCCAAGCACGAGATCAGGGTGAAGAGCCAGGTATCGGACTGCAGGAAAGGAGGACAACACAGGGTTAGGCACGGATTAAAGAACACAGAATAGATCACACACGAGTGCACAATAAACTACGACTGACTGGGAAAACACAAAGTTACGATCTGGCAGCATCATGACATCTGAGGTGGGGTTATATAGATGACGCAATCGGCCCACAGAGAGAGAGAGAGAGAGAGAGAGAGAGAGAGAGAGAGAGAGAGAGAGAGAGAGAGAGAGAGAGAGAAGCCAGGCAGCGACAGCATGTGACAGTGTGCACGCATCACAGATGAATTGTGTGCTACTTGTAGCCTAACCGCATGTGTTCTTCTGCTTCTCAGAACAGGCGAGACTACCTCCTGGGTGATTACACAGACTGGAAGAGGTTCAGTGATATCGACTATGACAGCTTTGTGGGTCTAATGGGGAGAAGAAACGCAGGTGAATAAGTGTCTGCTAAAACATTTAACCCTTTCACTACCACACTACAAAGGGTTAACTCCTGCACTACCACACTACAAAGGGTTAACACTTTCACTACCACACTACAGAAGGTTAACCCTTTCACTACCATGCTCTTTGCCAAGTATACTTTTCACATACAAGGAATTTGCTTTGGACGTTACTGGTGCAACGTGATGGAGTCAAATGAAATATGAGCTACTGTTCCACCCCAGGTGAAAATCTGCATAAAATGTATACCTAGGTAAATGGAATATTGCTCCACTTCTACAAGGGCTATTTGCATATTCTTGGTATCTAGGAACATCTATGGACCTCAATAAATGTATTCTCAGTGTCAGAAATATTGTGTCTATTACTAGGCTTGCTTAAATTGTGATGAAACAAAGGAAAATATGAATTATGATTTTTCTTTTCATCTTTGACAGTGAATAAAACCATGATAATAATGACCAAACTTAAAAAACCGCCACTGAGCTCATTCAGTACCCTCTTGAGATCATGTGTACAAATGATCTAAGGAAATTAATAAAGGGAAGATGATCAAACTGAAGGTTCTGTATATACAGTACTGAATTCTCCCATCCGGACCAATGCAATTTGAAATATTATTATAGAATATAGATTATGCTTATACATTACCTTATTATAGCCAATTCGCACATTTATATATATATACATATAGTATCTTTCAAATGGCCGAGTTCAATTTGGATATAGTATCACCAGGCGTGCATAATAACAGATACTGATATTTACTGTAATCGACTGTACTATTTTATTTCCCCCACAGTGTAACCATTTTGAAACTAATTTCAGATCTAATTCTTCCTACATGGTAACTGTAACTGAGGGGTACAATTCCCTGACTGTATTACTAGATATGATACTTACTACCACTACCTTTGTACTTAATATTCGGCCACCCAGTACACGGCATAAATATATTATGATGAACACTGTCACGTAGATGAAACGGATCCAACACAAATGTACGAATTAGAAATAGGTCTTTATTTCTACACAGCGATGGTGTGTAGAGCAAGCACTTAATCAAATCAATCACATTTATGAATGGAATTAGTATGCACTTTTATGGCAAGAGTATTCGTCGGTATATCAATAGAGAATGTCCAATCTCTGAAGGCGCAGGTGGTACATATACGACCTGGAATAGTTTAAGGAATAACAGCAATGATACTTTAATGATTATATACTGGATACACTAGAGGGGGTTAATCCGGTCGCTTGTAAGCCGACAGGAGTAGGAAGGGGGGGGGGGTAGAATCCGACTGCCTCATCCGGCCAAGGGTATCCCAGGTGAACCCACTGTAGTGCCGTTCAATGCGCCGGCGATCCTTGGACCACAGATGAAAGCAGGTGGACTCTTTGTGGGCCGGCGTCATCCGGTCCACGGAGGAGAGACGTGAAGCGACCTCGTCTTGCAGAGCGTCTCCTCACCTTGCGTCCTCTCCAGGGGGGGGGGGGTTCCAACACACGGCAGTGTCGGGGGTCTTTATCCATGGAATAATCAATGTGTACAAAGCATAATCCGTGCCTGGGAAGGCGGGCTGTCGTCGGTAGAATAATCCGGTATACAGGTCCACTCGCTCGTCGGCTCTGGGGCTCCTCGGGTGCAGCTTCACGTGGGGTCAACCACCCCGGGCAAGCAGCCAGTTCTCTGCCCGAAACGATGGGGTACTGACTACGGTAGTATTCTCACCGCACGAAGCACTATATATTAACAGACTATTATTAGCTTAATAGACTACGTCCAACTCGACGATATAGTGCCAAATATGACTATTCAAATATTAATATACACGATGTCTCAATACCGATGGTAGGCGAACTTGGCCTTACTCCCACACGTGGCGTCGCGGGGAGGCTTTACGTCTGTGACTCTATTGGAGGGTAAGAAACTGGACTGAAAAGAAAGTCCTACTTTAGTAGCGCAGTATATATACGCACTATGAACAAATAGTCCCATTAGTGGTGCGGTAGCCAGATTCCTACGCGGAACTAGGACTTGTTCGTACATGTGGAGCGGTACGTTTGAACTGGGTCTGAGGGGTATGGCAGCCTGGCACCAAGGTCTCGACCAATAGTAGAATGGAGACTATTATGGGATGTTCAGTAGGCTAGAATGGATATTCAATGCATATTGTACAAGGAATATACAAGGGATATCAGGGAATATTAGAGAATATACAAATACAATTAAATATATATATATAAATAAATATATATATTCGGTTTAATCTGGCCCTTCACAACAGCCACCCCCTGATTGGTCCCAGACCTAATCAGTTAAACAGAGACAGATTAATCGCGTTGTCTATTTACACATAAGGGTTTGCTGTAGGGGTCAGTCAACTTCACAAAGTCATAGGGTTGTAGGGTCATGGTCATCATCGATTGTGTCTGGGAGTCGAGGCAGTTCTATGAGCCTCGCCACGGGACGGGTGTAAGTGCGACCCTGGACGAGCACTTCAGCTGCTCGGACCTTGCCGTCGGCACCGGTGATCACTTTGCTTACGCGGCCGGCCGGCCACATAGCTCTGGGCAGTGATTGATCAATAATCATGACGACTGTTCCTTCTGTCAAATTGTCTCTCTCCTTTACCCACTTCTGGCGGGTCTGTAGAGACGGTAGGTAGTGCAGTAGGAAACTGTTCCAAAACTTGTCGGCTAATACTTGGCTGTACCTCCACATTCGTCGGCCGTTCGCTTCTTCAGGCCGGTACATTGTCTGGGGTAATGCAGGATCTAGCCGCCCCATCAGGAGTGTGTTGGGGGTAACTGGGTCGATATCCGCCACATCACTGGAGACATATCCGAGGGGCTTCGAGTTAAGTACTCCCTCAATCTCCGTGAGGACTGTCATTAGGACTTCTTCCGCCACAGTCTGGGCCCCAAGTACTGCGTACAGGGCTGTCTTTATGGAGCGCACTTCTCGTTCCCAAGTGCCACCGAAGTGGGGTGCGTTTGGGGGGTTGAATTGGAAATCAACCTGTGCTGGAGCGAGGTGGGTCTTAAGTTCTGGGCCCATAGCTTGGAAGCTCTCTCTCAGCTCTCTTTCGCCGCCTTTGAAGTTTGTCCCATGATCGGACAATAGGGTAGACGGTCTTCCTTTCCGTGATGTGAATCTACGGAAGGCCATAAGGAATGAGTCTGTGCTCATGGTCGGGAGAAGCTCGATGTGTATCGCTCTGGTGGTCATGCATTTGAATACAATACCCCACCGCTTCTCGGTTCCTCTTCCTTTCTTTATGTGCAGCGGGCCAAAGCAGTCCATACCCGTTGAGTGGAATGGCTTGTCACCGATTCGGAGGCGACATGGAGGAAGGTCAGCCATCCTTGGTATGCTGGGCTGCGCGCGCCACTTGCGGCAGTCTAGACATGTTCGCTGGAAGCGTCGTACCGCCTCTCTTCCTTGTAGGATCCAGTAACGACGTCTGATTTCCGCGAAGACTCTTTCTGCTCCTGCGTGATGTACATCCTCATCGTATTTCTTTATAATCAGCTCTGTGACCTTGTGTCGGCTGTTCAATACGATCGGGTATTTAATGTCATCCGGTAGATTGGGGGCTCTGCGTAGGCGACCACCCACTCTGATGAGGGTATGAGCGTCGCTCTCGGGGGCCAGATGAATTAATCTGCTGTCGGATGGGACGGGCTTTCCTCCCTGTAGACAGGCCAATTCATCGGGAAACGAGTCTCTCTGGGCTCGCTGCAGTAGAAGCAATTCTGCTTCCTCGTAGTTAGCTGCTGACATATCAGCGGGGGACTTGCACTCCGGGTGGTACCGCAGGAATGTTCTTTGTTGTGCACTCTCTATGGACGTGCAATCGTCTATGTTAGGGTCGGTGGAGGCTACGGTGCTCAATCCACAGAACACAGACTTCTTATTTTCCACCTCCTCTGGACTTGCTTCCCTCGGGATAGGCATGGGCCACTGTCCTTCCGGGAGTCTTAGGAATGCGGGGCCGTCACTGTAGACATTGCGACGGGTGAGGTCATCCAGGGGCATCCCCCGGGTGATGACGTCAGCTGGGTTCTGTTTTGTATCAACGTAGCGCCACTCTGTTTCTCCGGTTAACTCTTCGGTTAAGTCTTGAATCTCGGTGACTCTGACTCCCACGAAGACTTTGTACTTGCATGAGTCCGATTTGATCCAGGCGAGTACCGTCGTGGAATCTGACCACAGGATTGTTCTAGACACCGGTATGGTGAGCTCACGTTGGATGAGCGTGGCTAGGTGCGCTCCGGCTAGGGCTGCGCAGAGCTCTAGACGTGGGATAGATTGTTGCTTGCGTGGGGCTATTCTCGAGCGGGCGAGGACAAATGCTGTGTAGATCTCTCCCCCATGGTCTTGGGCCCGCAAGTAGGCTACTGATCCGTATGCGACCTCTGAGGCGTCACTGAAGACGTGTAAGTCCATTTTACATGTCTCTGGCCTCACCGTGGGTGGGAAGTAGCTTCGGCGCATATTAACGCCTGGGAGTGAGTGGAGCTCCATCTCCCACTCTCTCCAGGTGGATGCAAGGTGTGCGGGAATGGGGTCGTCCCAGCCCTGGTCCTTGTCCCACAATGCTCGTACAATCATTTTTGCCCTGGTGGTGTACGGTAGAATACATCCTAGCGGGTCATATTGTCGGGCGAGTGTTGTGTACACACTCCGTCTGGTGGTCGGCGCCGCCGCCGGCCTTCCCTGCTCCGTAGTCAGGGGCTTGTGTCTGTAGTGAAGCGAATCTGTTTTGAATCGCCACACCAATCCCAGGGTCATCTCCTGGGCTTCTCCCGGGATTGTAGCCATCCAGGTCTCGCTGCTGGCTGCCTTGTCCTCGGAGGAGAGGCTGCGCAGTACTTGCGGATCGCTGCTGGCCCACTGCCTGAGATCAAAGCCGCCTTTGATCAATGAGGCGCGGAGTTTAATCAGGAGAGCCTCGGCTTCTTCTTGGGTTGAAAGGCTTTGTAGACAGTTGTCTACGTAGAAGCTGTTCTTTACGCTGTGTCGGACCTCTTCGTCCGCTGCTGGGTCCTCTGCTACATGTTTCTGTAGTGCAAATGTAGCACAGCAGGGGCTGCACGTCGTTCCGAAAGGGAGGACTTCCCATTGGTAGATGGCTGGGTGCTCATCTCCTGGCTTCTCTCTCCATAGGAACCGCAACAGGGGCTTGTCCGCCTCTACTAATCTCACCTGCAGGAACATTACTTTAATGTCCCCGCTGATGGCCACCTTTTCCTGGCGGAAGCGGAGTAGAACGCCGAGTAGGGAGGGGCCGAGTGTGGGACCGGGCAGTAACTCTTTATTCAGATTTTGGGATCCGATCTGGTAGCTGCAGTTAAATACTATGCGGTCTTTACCGTTGTGATGGACCTTGTGGTGAGGCACGTACCACGATTCAGTGGTCTGGTCAGCCTCTTTAATGTCCATCTTTGTGACGTGTCCCGCTGTGATGAGCTTCTCAATCTCAGCGCGGTATACACTCTCTTGGGCGGGGTTCTTGGCTAACCGCCGCTCCGTGTTCAGCAGGTACCGTTCTGTGGCGTCTGTCTTGGCGTGGAAAGTAGGCATTCCTTCTCGCCGCAGGAGTGGCGTGGCGTATCTCAACACGCCGTTGACCGGGACTCTCTTGGTCCCTGTCTCGAGGAGGTGAATGGCGTAAATGTCATCTTTAGAGCGAATGTCTTTCTTTCCGTTCTTAAAGGGCATTTGTTCCAAGGTCCATAGCCGCTCTACGTGTTGCAGGAGTGCGGTTTCTCCCTCTGTGACTCGGGAGTGGAGACATCTAGTGGCTGTACTTCGGTTGAGAGATTTGGCGAGCGGGCCTTGGAGAGTCCATCCCAAACGGGTCTCGACTGCTGCAGGACAGCCTCGGGGTCCGGTATGAACCCGGTCTATCGGGACAATGAGGTCTGCATGGTCGGAGCCTATCAACAGGGTCGGCATAGCATTGTCTATGAGCGGGATCGGTAACTTGCGCAGATGTACATATTTCTCCATCAGCTTGGCGACGGGGTATGTGTACCGCGACAGTCCTATTTCTTGGCTGGTGAAAGCGTCTGTAATCTGGTACCGTCGCTCAGGCTGGCCGCTTGCTGCGATAGAGAATGAGACATTCTCGCCCTTTATCGTCTTCAAATCTCGTCTTATTGTCCGAATTGTCATTTGGGTTTCGCTTCCCCGCAGCCCTAGCTGGGCCGCAGCGGAGGCGAGCAGCAGGGTCTTCTCTGACCCGTCATCGAGGACGGCGTAAGTGTCCAGGACTTTATTCTGGTAGCTTAGTGTCACACGCACTACTTTTAGGAGTACTCTGGCTCCACTGCTGCTGGCGGGATCGATGTACATGACGCTCGCTTTGCGGCTGGATGGTGCGGGTGAAGGGCGCCGTCTGTTACTGTCGTGAAGTATGTCCAGATGGGCTCCATCGCACTTGGTGCACCTTTTCTTTAAGCGGCATTCGGCTGCCATGTGTGAGCGCACACAGCGAAAACAGCGCTTGTTGGACTTTATCCATTGACCTGCTTCCTCCGCGTTCAGCTTGGGGAAGGAGTCACATTGCGCTAGCCAGTGTTCTTTCTCACAGTAGGGGCACACTATCTTCCACTTCTCCGTTCTGGAGGGGGTACTGTGGCTCCTGCTGCTCGGTACTGACTCCGATTGGTGCATCACAGTCACCGATCTTCTTCCATCATTTAGTCGTCTGGTTCCTTCTCTGGAGCCAGGGGTGCTCCGTCCGAATGTATCTAGCCGTAGGCTGCTGACTTCTCTCGCCAGGAAGTCTGCTAGATCGAGGAGGTTCGGTTCGGGGCCATTCGGGTCTCTGTGGTCCCTCTGCCGCCTAAAGCGCTCCTGACGAGCGGGCGGCAGCTTCTCCAGAATCCTTTCCACATTTGAGTTGGCGTAAAGTTCAGGCCGCCCCTTCTCTCTTTGCGCTCCCAACATCCCTACCAGGGACTGCACTCTGATGGACAGGTCGTCCAGTGCTCGATTGTCTATTGCTGGGGGTAAGCGGTCGATGTGTCGGATCTCCTGGATCACGTAATCCCATATGCGCCCATACCTCTGGTCCAATGCTACCAGCGCTGCTGTGTATGGGGTGGTGGAAGTCGCGTAGGCGAGCGCTATATTATGTGCGCGGGGCACCTTTAAGTGCTTCAGTAGGATGGCGTATTTGTGGCGTTCATCCAATACATCCACCAACATGGTCTCCAGACACATGCAGAGTTCTGTATACTGGGCCCGGTTCTCTTGGGTGAAGTCGGGTACCATAGGCGTGCCAATGTATGACGCTGACTGTGGATACATCGGCGAGCGTTGGGGGAGAGGCCTCCTAGGCGAGTCTCCTCCCGCTCCTTGGTATGGGCTGGTACCGGCAGTGTACCATGGCCCGCTTGTCCAGGTGCTGTTCCTCGGTGCGGGTCGTGCGTCGTGCTCACCCGTGTATAGAGTCGGGGGTCTGTAGCGCAGCTCCGCGGGAGTATAGCCTGGGCTGTACCGGACCTCCTGGTCCGGTAGAGTACTGTGCTGTCTTCGGGCGTGGTTCTCCTCCTCTTCCTGGTCGTCTTCAGTTAGGTCATCCAGTGCTTGTAGTCTCTGGTTTAGCCTCTCCACAGGATATGCTGCTCCTTCCCGGTTGCTAGGTCTCGCTTGGACCGGTGGGGGGAGGTGGTCTGTGGGGGGTATAGACCTCGTCTGTTGGTCAAGTTCAGGGTTGTTTACTCGGCTAGGGGATGCCGCCCTGGAGGTGTGTCTAGACGAGTTCCTGGAGCCTCTGGCGGAGGGAGAGGGTGTTGTCCGTCTGATCAGCTGTTCTATTAGTTGCGACTGCTGTCTGTCGCGCGCTGCGTCCCGTTGAGCACCGGCTCGTTCTCGGGCCACATTCTCTTCCATCTGAATGCGTCTTATTTCTAGACGTATCTGCTCGTGTTCGCTTCGCTGCTGGATCTGCAGTCGGTCGCGTTCAGCAGCGGCGTTCAGGCTGATGAGGAAGGCCTGCTGTAGGGTCCTCTCTGCCTCGCTGGGAGAAGGCGGTTGTATAGGGGAGCCTTCCCTCGGGGTACTCCTTGCGGAGCCTTGGAGCTCTATCTCCACGGTGCTCTCCCCGTCTTCTTCCGTGCCGAGTTCTCTCTCGGTAGCGTTGTATTCCTCCCGGGACTCATCGGGGACTACTTCTTCAGTACTGGCGGGGTGTGAAGTCATGTCTGGTTCCCACTGGTCCCCACCGTGAACTTGGTCAGTTACATTAGAGCCCGTAGGGGCCTCTATGGTCGGGGTAGTCTGGGCGTTGGGGTTAGACATACTTTTACTTTCTAGTTTTACCGCGTTTACTGTTAGTAGAAGACTAGGTTGTTGACTGACAGCGTAAGCCTCTAAGTACTGAGGGAGCCGTCGTTCGCGCTGCGGGCGTTGGTTAGGAGGATCGTTTCGTGGAGTGTTCATCATAGGCCATTTCAATATTAATAACACTATATTAATATTACACTAATTACCCTCCGGCTCGAAGGACCAATTGTAACTGAGGGGTACAATTCCCTGACTGTATTACTAGATATGATACTTACTACCACTACCTTTGTACTTAATATTCGGCCACCCAGTACACGGCATAAATATATTATGATGAACACTGTCACGTAGATGAAACGGATCCAACACAAATGTACGAATTAGAAATAGGTCTTTATTTCTACACAGCGATGGTGTGTAGAGCAAGCACTTAATCAAATCAATCACATTTATGAATGGAATTAGTATGCACTTTTATGGCAAGAGTATTCGTCGGTATATCAATAGAGAATGTCCAATCTCTGAAGGCGCAGGTGGTACATATACGACCTGGAATAGTTTAAGGAATAACAGCAATGATACTTTAATGATTATATACTGGATACACTAGAGGGGGTTAATCCGGTCGCTTGTAAGCCGACAGGAGTAGGAAGGGGGGGGGGGTAGAATCCGACTGCCTCATCCGGCCAAGGGTATCCCAGGTGAACCCACTGTAGTGCCGTTCAATGCGCCGGCGATCCTTGGACCACAGATGAAAGCAGGTGGACTCTTTGTGGGCCGGCGTCATCCGGTCCACGGAGGAGAGACGTGAAGCGACCTCGTCTTGCAGAGCGTCTCCTCACCTTGCGTCCTCTCCAGGGGGGGGGGTTCCAACACACGGCAGTGTCGGGGGTCTTTATCCATGGAATAATCAATGTGTACAAAGCATAATCCGTGCCTGGGAAGGCGGGCTGTCGTCGGTAGAATAATCCGGTATACAGGTCCACTCGCTCGTCGGCTCTGGGGCTCCTCGGGTGCAGCTTCACGTGGGGTCAACCACCCCGGGCAAGCAGCCAGTTCTCTGCCCGAAACGATGGGGTACTGACTACGGTAGTATTCTCACCGCACGAAGCACTATATATTAACAGACTATTATTAGCTTAATAGACTACGTCCAACTCGACGATATAGTGCCAAATATGACTATTCAAATATTAATATACACGATGTCTCAATACCGATGGTAGGCGAACTTGGCCTTACTCCCACACGTGGCGTCGCGGGGAGGCTTTACGTCTGTGACTCTATTGGAGGGTAAGAAACTGGACTGAAAAGAAAGTCCTACTTTAGTAGCGCAGTATATATACGCACTATGAACAAATAGTCCCATTAGTGGTGCGGTAGCCAGATTCCTACGCGGAACTAGGACTTGTTCGTACATGTGGAGCGGTACGTTTGAACTGGGTCTGAGGGGTATGGCAGCCTGGCACCAAGGTCTCGACCAATAGTAGAATGGAGACTATTATGGGATGTTCAGTAGGCTAGAATGGATATTCAATGCATATTGTACAAGGAATATACAAGGGATATCAGGGAATATTAGAGAATATACAAATACAATTAAATATATATATATAAATAAATATATATATTCGGTTTAATCTGGCCCTTCACAACAGTAACAATAGTGTGGGGAAACTGACTGCGTTTCAATATTTGTCAAAAACGTTACCTTTTGTAGCTTATTATCGCGAATCATAACAATTATTGACATAATTCATTCAGAACACTGAACTTTGAACCCCCATAGAACGGTAGGTTATGTAGATAACCTAGTTATATTAGTATTGGCTGAGCGTTCCGCTCTGAGCCGTATGAGATATTCTATCTCCAATGATACCTAATGTATCTCCCTACGAACAAAAAAATACATGCACCACACCTGTATGGGGCTCCGCCCCCATGGTGGCACCGCCCATATAGCAGTGACGGTAGTCACCACACACCCTTCCTCGCCAAAAACCCGTCCCAGGAAAAGATTCCTCAAGAGGGAACTCAGGGCCGCGCAGAGCGGAACGCTCAGCCAATACTAATATAACTAGGTTATCTACATAACCTACCGTTATATGCCGTATTTGCTATCGCGTTCCGCTCTGAGCCGTATGAGATATGGGGAAGAGCGGACGCGAAGCCCGACAAATGTACCCCCTGAGGACCCGTAAGCCCACATCAAGGGGTGCGGGGAGCCCTGTCACCCCATCCTCCCTAATGAAGGGGGGGCGCAGTCAACTCCACCTGAATGCGAACAAGAGGGAAACTAGAACCCCTTGAACACACCGTACAGGCGGAACCACGTGTGACTCAACACACTGTGGCCCATACCCATACACTCCTGCTACCCGACCAAAGGACGGGAAGCAGGAAAGGCCACAGACCCCAGAACCGCCTGGGAGACAGAACCCCCGGTCATGTCCATGAGGAAAAACCTTACAAAGGAGCCCGGGGAGGACCATGAAGCTGCAGCACAGATGGCCTCCACCGAGGCCCCACCCAGGAGAGCGGCAGAGGCAGCCACCCCACGAGTGGAGTGCGCCCTGACGCCCCCAGGGGGAACCTGCCCAGCCAACGTGTAGCAGAGGGTAACACCCTCGCACAACCAATGGGACAGGCGCTGCTCCGACAGTGCCTTACCAGCACGAGCCCCACCGTAACAGACAAAAAGCTGGTCGGTAACCCTGAAATCCTGAGTACGGCTGAGGTAAATCCCCAAGCACGGACTGGACATGACAGGTGAAGGCCCGCATCTAACTCACTAGTGTGAGGAGGAGGACGAAACGCCTGAACCACAATATCCCGGGAGCGGAAGGAACTCCGGATATTCTCAGGCACGAAAGCAGGATCAGGTCGCAGAGTGACACCGCAATCGGTCCGAAAAGACAGGCACTCTGGACGTACCGAGAGAGCACAGAGCTCACCTACGCGTTTAGCGGAAGTGACAGCCAGAAGGAACGCGGTCCTGAAGGACAGCTGTCCCAACGGCGCCTGCTCGAGCGGCTCAAACGGGGCCAAGGACAACCGACCGAGGACCAATTGAAGATCCCAAGTCGGAGCCAAGGAGCGTTGCACCGGCGTAACGCGTCGAGCGCCAAGCAGGAAACGCTTCACAAGAGGGTGGCTGAACAAGACATCCCCTCAAACCCCTCATGATAGGAGGATATAGCTGCTGCATATACCCTCACCGTCGAAGCCGACAGTCTATCAAGGAGAGACCGGAGGTAACTAAGGACAGCATCCAGGGGGCAGGAGACTGAGTCCCGGCCCCCCGCCTTACACCACACTTGGAACATACGTCATCTGCCCGCGTAAGCGAAGCTCCAAGCAGGAAACGCTTCACAAGAGGGTGGCTGAACAAGACATCCCCTCAAACCCCTCATGATAGGAGGATATAGCTGCTGCATATACCCTCACCGTCGAAGCCGACAGTCTATCAAGGAGAGACTGGAGGTAACTAAGGACAGCATCCAGGGGGCAGGAGACTGAGTCCCGGCCCCCCGCCTTACACCACACTTGGAACATACGTCATCTGCCCGCGTAAGCGCGACAGTGGAGGGAGCATGCGCATTCCAGATGGTAACACCATCAGGATCAAGAACCTGCGCCCCTCAACGTACCCGTCCCAACAACTGACCTAACAGATGTATGGGGAAGAATCCCTGGCGGCACGGCATCGGTCCCAGACCCGCCTGGCCACGTCCAGACGCAATCCTCACCCGTCAGGATGAGGGCCGCCCCGCGACAGTACACCTGCACCCACATTCTCCCTGCCGGGGATGTGGGGAGCCCTCAGGCCGCGCAGATGGAGGACACCCATAGCCAGCCGCCCGCCGCCTGGTGCAGACAGGGGGAGCGTACTCCTCCCTGTCTGTCGATACACGACACTGACGTCGTATCGTCCGTCCTGATCAACACCATTTGTGGACCAGAAGGACCGCTTTCAACACCAACACATTGAACGTAGCGCAGACCGGGCAGCATGGTTTGCCAGCTGCCCCCTACTGCGTTGGCCCGACGCATCACCAGCGAGGGAGGCGTCGGTGAAAATGCGACGTGAGACAGCGCCGTAACCGTCCTAGGACGGAACCTCCCGAGCGTGTTGACAACACGCTCTGAGATGGATGCCCATAGCCCTCCAACCGTTGACTGGGAAGAGGAATACTCTACATCCAGTCTACAGCAACCCCAGGCTGGTAGAGACCTGCCTGGTACGAGACCTGACGATCCACCTTGACCGCGAAGGACCAGAACGTCATCAGGGCAGAACACTCCGTAACCCCGGACAACGCAGAGGCCCCAGTGCGGCCTCCACGCACTTGGTGAAGATGCGGGGAGCCAGAGAAAACCGAACGGCAGCCTCTGGTACTCATACGCTAACCCTGCAAAGGAAGCGTAGGTAAGCCCTAGGATGGAAGATCGGGGATGCGCATACGCATCCTACAGGTCTATGGAGGAGAACCAGACCCCCACCTGACAGTGTTCAACAGGTAGGAGACGATCCAAAAAATGCTGAACCTTCCCATGGGACAGGTCGAGCCTGGGTCTTACACCCCTCCCTCCCGACTTCTCGGGCAGAGAACACCGGGAGGAGAACGCCACGACGATGGCTTGCTTCGTCCACAGAGATTGGATCTCGTTGACCAGAGCTGTCACAGCTGGAGACCCCGACAATAGGGTCTGTACCAAACCTGAAAACGGGTGGGGTTGTGTAAACACAAGTCCCCGCCTCAGCGTTCTCTCCATCCACCTCGACATATGATACTGCCGTAGTCATATGTGACGACACTCCCAACGCACCCGCCGTCACGTGGCGCAGGTCCGCTAGGAACCGTAGATAGTTGGCCCGGTCCCCCCGCTGTGCGTAGCCAAACCTGGAACCGGGCGAGGAGCGCGTTCCGTGTCGGAACACCTGACCCTGACACCACCCACGAGGCAATCGCACCCAAGGGGGAACCCCGACAGAAAGGGCCGGTCTGATACGGGGGGCTTCCAATGAAAAAAGCCCCCCCACTGAACACCCCTCCAGAACATGCTGAAGGAGTTGTTCTGCAGCCGGACATGCAAGGTGTAAGGCCCCCATGGGTTCCTACACACCGTAGCCCTGCAGTGATATTACTACCACCCCAAATCATGTGAGCTGCGACCACTTGCCAATATTCCAGGAGTGGGAGGCACCAACATGATACCAGGCCTGGCGAAGGCAAGGCCGGGGAAGCCCGCACTGTGTGCCTCAAAAGGTTTCGAGCCCCCCTGCTGACAACACTTAAGTTGACAGACGTAACACCAGGCTCAACCAACACAGATCAAGGTGTGGGAGCCGCTTGACAGCACAACATTCTCACGGACAGACCCAGGCTCAGCCATAAACTGGGTGTCAGCCCCTGTCCCCATGAGAAGCGAAAAGGGGGGCCGCCCGCGCATCAACGAAGGCACGCGGCCCGCAGCCAAAGGAAACAATCAGAGCCCACTTCTTCCACTGGTGTTGGGGAAGGGAGCGATCGGAGAGCGGGCTGCTCGCGGCAGGACGGTGACGGCTTGTTTGTTCAAGCCGAACCCATCCTACATGGCCGATCCCTCGGCCGCCAAGGCTGTCGGCCTTGTGGACACCTGTCGAATCGACGCCGAGGATACCTCTGGCGGGGGAAAAACATGGCCGCCTGTCGAGGGCCCCGGCATCGCCGCTGACGAGGCCGTGCTCTCTCTTCTTCTGGCTGCGCGGTGTGAGGCGGTGTAGGGCCTAGGACAATACCGCCCGCGCTCCAGCAGAAGACCAAAATCCCCTGCGGAGAGGGGAACCCTGAGCGGTTATAGCTTGCGGCTGGGTCAAAGCTAATAACGTCAACAACCTCGCGCGATGTGTCGACGTCGGCTGGCCCTCAAGGCCCCTCCACCAGACACCAATTTTCTAATAGAAAAAAACAGCAATTCGAACACAGTTCTAATCGTTGCCAATTCCATACCGTGGCGGTACAAGCCTTAACAGCCCACCAGCCACTCGCCAGGCCGACCCACCCATGGTGTCGGCCGGGCGGGGCATTGTTTCAATATATCAAAAACAAAGGACTGATGTTAACATGGAGCACCAGTGGTGATTGCAAACAGCACCCTCCACTGTGGTGTGCACCATGAAAGGGTTAAATGAATAAAAGAGCTAAACCACAAAAAACTGTAGAATGAGCAAACCCATACACACAAAGTTTAAGGGGAGACGGACCAGACCCGTCTTCATTCAAAATATTCACAACAGGACACCAGCCCTAGTTTAGCCCATTTACCAAAAAAGGTAAACAAAGCCCCCCCCCCCCCGCACTACTCCCCCAGTATACCGATTGACCGTCAGTATGAATGGTTTGAGAGGAGAGAAAACTGTAGCCAGACAGACCTTCTCATAGCAGAGTGACAAAACGAAACAATAGCCCCCTACACAGGACCGCCCCAGGAGGTGGGGGGCCTCGCGTCTAAAAACGCACAGGGCCTCACATTTCTCCCAGGCGGCCCTGCCCTTATACTACTGCAGCCTAGCGCCAGGCGATGTGGGACCCAAGACAACAATTGCCTGTGCACAGACACGCAACATGTTTACCATGTCGGCTGGACCCATTACTAGCCCCACTACCCGACGCCAACCCAGATGGGAACACCGTTCAACAAACCCCGCCGGAACACAAGGTAAAATACCTGGCTAGGAAACCTAGCCACGGCCTACCCTGTTGTCAACCCATTTACCCGAAAAAGGTAAATAGAACTCAGCAAAAAAAACCACAACAGCTACCGACTGACCTTCATTGATGAACCGGGCAAGAGGAGGGAGAGTGACAACATCTCACGGCGGAGACATTAAAACAGCATAGCAATTAGCAGTAGTAATAGCATGCGGCATTAGCGATAGCATGTAGCATAGCTTTAGATGTTTTAGCAGCACGCCCAAGACAGCTTGGAAACCGTTCCCTGCAGAGAACGTTCACCCAACCATCCTGCCCCCGGCGCCAACACACAACATGGTTGTGTTAACAAAACAAACCAGCATTACTAACACTAATACCCATGCCTGAAGACACAGGGCCTACCTGAGTACAAGCTGGCCCGACAGCCAGCCTTGTACAGCTGAACCTCGATGTGCTGTCATCAAACGAGGAACATCAACACAGGCCCGTCGTGTCGCCGAAAACATGCGTCGAAGATGCCAGGGGCCAGCAACCTCCGGTAAGCTTCCAACATTATGACTCTGATCTTTTCATCCTACTAGTTATCGTACGGTGCACGCATCCGAGTACGCTGGGACGAAAATAGAGGAAGGGTGTGTGGTGACTACCGTCACTGCTATATGGGCGGTGCCACCATGGGGGCGGAGCCCCATACAGGTGTGGTGCATGTATTTTTTTGTTCGTAGGGAGATACATTAGGTATCATAGGAGATAGAATATCTCATACGGCTCAGAGCGGAACGCAATAGCAAATACGGCATATAACTAGCCAGGAAGTGTAGATCGGAGAAATTTCAACGCTGGCAGATAGCTAGCGATCTCCTCTGCAAAATGGCCGCAAAAAGGCTTCAATTCCCATGGTTCAACATTTCCATTTCCGGTTCCGGGTCAAATTGGCGATCGCAAATAGAAAACTTAAAATGATATAAGTACACTTTTAACCTATTGCTAAACTATTGCCAACCTAACGTTTTACATTCTACATGTATTTGTGACATAGTAGTGATAATAATATTGAAAACGATTGATTTTAAAATCACAAATTATTTTGCATCTTCATAAAAATATGCTTATAATTTAATAAGGTCAAAAGGGGTCGGTACCGAGACTGTATAAGAGGTTGAATAAAATGATGGGATATAAACTAAATTAAATATAGCACAATAGATAGTACAAGTATAAGTAAAAAATAAAATAGGAATAGGCCAGGGCTGTGCAACTGGGCAGATGTGGTCAGTTATACAATTATTATATACACTAATTAGAATGAAGTAACAATACAGTGGGCAAGTAGATGGAGAGACTAATGAACTGGTTAGAGTTACATAGATGGAGAGACTAATGAACTGGTTAGAGTTACATTATAGATGGAGAGACTAATGCACTGGTTAGCGTTACATAGATGAAGAGAATAATGAACTGGTTAGAGTTACATAGATGAAGAGACTAATGAACTGGTTAGAGTTACATAGATGGAGAGACTAATGAACTGGTTAGAGATACATAGATGGAGAGACTAATGAACTGGTTAGAGTTACATAGATGGAGAGACTAATGAACTGGTTAGAGTTACATAGATGAGACTAATGAACTGGTTACATAGATGGAGAGACTAATTAATTAACCCTTTCACTGCTGCACTAACAAAACCGGTTAACACTTTCACTGCGACAATTCACAGAAGGTTAACCCTTTCACTGCCACACAACAGCCGGTCGGTTGTGTGATAGTAAAGGGTTAACCTTCTGTCGTGTGGCAGTGAAAGGGTTAACTGGTTAGAGTTACATCAGAATCAGAAAGGTCTTTATTGCCAAGTAGTTTTCACATACAAGGAATTTGCTTTGGACCTTATCGGTACGACATTAACAGACAGATAATACAATAAAGAGGTGGAGTAAAATTAAATATGAGCTAAGTTAAGAAATAGAATAATATAATTATGAAATAAATTATAGGCCAGGGCTGTACAACTGTAAATAAGAGGTTGAATAAAGTTATATGGGATATAAACTAAATTAAATATAGCACAATAGAATATAGTACAATTATAAGTAAAAAATAAAATAGGAATAGGCCAGGGTTGTACAACTGGGCAGATGTGGTCAATTATATACACTAATTAGAATGAGTAACAATGCGGTGGGAAAGTATAGTCCAGTAGGGTGTGTTAATGTAACACAGTGGGGGGGGTGTCAGCAGGGACGTGCACAGGACTTTAGAGGGGCAGGTGCTCAAAGGCTGAAAATGGCACTATACCTCTGTGTGTTTTAACCGAGTGCGCAAAGCGCGCAATCCCGATTTTTAAGGGACCCTTTCGGGCGGGGGCCCCCTTTTTATGCTTTTTGGGGGGTTTTGGTGATCAAATATTGAATACTATAATAATCAGTGCAGGAGCTCACTTATCCTTGAAAGACACTTTTATCACTGACTTAACACTAGAACAGCCGTGGCGGCTACGTGGCGTAGTGGGCAAGGCGCTCGCCACGAAATGCTGGAGACGCTGGGCTCGTCAGTTCGAGCCCAGCGCTCCACATTTGCTTTCAGTTTAGCTGGTCGTCCGTACTAATACACATTGGCCGTATTAGGGGGTGGGAAACTGATGGGTGGGGATCGGGCGTTGTGGACAGCGACTCCTACAGGTCGGTTGGTGCGCCTGCGCAGTAGAATCAGGAAGTGTCGGGGGCAGCGTGAGCCTCCCACGCATTACTCCTCGCCACTGAGAGATCGAGCTGCGCAGGTGAAAAGATGCGACTGCTGTTACCTCAAGTACCGGAGGGGACTTGTGTTATGTAATGTATGACTTAGTCCACATTGCAGCCGGCTTGTGGGAGGCAAGAAACAGCGTCCGTGACAGGGGAGGGTTGAATTGGATGATACGAAATTGGGATGGGAGAAAATATAGAAAAAAATTGGAGAAAAAGTGGATCACAAAAAACACTAGAACAGCCGACAAGGGGTCAAATGACCCCTAGGCATTTTTTTTTTTACTTTATTTTTTAGCGTTTATCGCTTTTCTGGTCAAGCATGACCGACAGAAACAGGTTGAAATGGGATGTAGAGCAGGGGAAGACATTCTGAGAAATGACGGCGGGTCCGGGAATCGAACTCGTGTCCCCCAGATCCGTGACGAGCACGGTTTTCCCCGACGCAGAGATAGCGCCGAGATATGCGGTGAGCTACGGGAGCTCCCGACCCCTAGGCATTTTCAATAAATGTGTCCTCGTCACTCGGTTGAGCTCCAGCTCTGTCACTCAATGACTTTTCCTAAAAGTACCTGTTTTATCTGGCACGGTTTCTGAAATTTCAAAATGACTTCAGGAAAATGTAATTAGAACGTTATTCCACACTTTGCGAGCGTCTAGCGCAGGGGTGGCCAACCCGTGGCTCGCGAGCCGCATGTGGCTCTTTGCCCGTCAATGTGTGGCTCTTCCATCCAAAAAAATATAAAGAATAATAATATTTTTATTTATTATAATATATTTTATTTTTTTTTGTCACTCAAACCTGTGGTAAACCTCATATTTTTATATTAAGAGGTAATTATATAGTTTACACTGTTTATTTTTCTCATATTTCTCATATAAGCTGTCGGGTCATCTGACCCGTTCTGGCGGCGTCTATTCGAAACCCAAACGGTGCATGCTTCCGCGTTCGCGTTTTGCGCTCTGATTGGCCACTGACCTACGCTAGTTTTGACCCCGGTATGAGCGTAGAAATAATGCGTGGAGAGCGAGCCTCGCACACACGCACTTTGAAATGGGTATCACAGTAGTACGCCCTACTGTAGAACATGACATATTAGCATGACATCTGATTTATTAATGCCAATACTAGGGACAAACGCAATTGGCACAAGTCTAAATTATGGATTAGTCACTCAGTTTTAACATCTGCTGACTTAGCTCACCTGGTTTGTCTGCTGGCTGTGGAGCCTATGGTCACAAGTTCAAATCACACTTGATTCAAGTTTATTTTTATTTTTTTACGTTTAATTAATTTATCCACTCTGGTTGGATCATGGTGTGTATGTATATGTATGTATTGTGCTGTATAATGACAATACATTCGAAGCTGTCTGACGAGCCACTGTCGTGTCCATAGCTATTTCAAAATGAGATTTGATTAAAATGTATTGTCATTATACAGCACAATACATACATATACATACACACCATCCAACCAGAGTTGAAAAATGTATTAAACGTAAAAAGAAGAAAAAAAACTTTAACCAAAAGTGATTTGAACTTGTGACCATAGGCTCCACAGCCAGCAGACAAAACCAGGTGAGCTAAGTCAGCAGATGTTAAAACTGAGTGACTAATCCATAATTTACACTTGTGCCAATTGCGTTTGTCCCTAGTATTGGCATTAATAAATCAGATGTCATGCTAATATGTCATGTTCTACAGTAGGGCGTACTACTGTGATACCCATTTCAAAGTGCGTGTGTGCGAGGCTCGCTCTACGCTCTCCACGCATTATTTCTATGCTCATACCGGGCGTGGCAAAACTAGCGTAGGTCAGTGGCCAATCAGAGCGCAAAACGTGAACGCGGAAGCATGCACCGTTTGGGTTTCGAATAGACGCGTTCTGGCGGGAATCAGTGACATTTTCTCCATGGCTGTGCTAGTGTTAAAAGGCCCATACATCTCCATAAATGTTCAGGGGGGAGGGAATAAGTGCTTACCCTACAGACCCCAAGGAGTGCTGTATATTCTGTATTGTTTAATATAAATGCATTTTTTATTCCAATCCCGATTTGTATTTGAGATTCCCAAATCCCATCGGACTTGACTTCTCCCTCAATGAGTGTAATACCAGCATTCAACTGTATGCGCCGCAGCGGTTTCTATCATCATCATCATCATCACCACCCACGCTATGCATAAAATATATAGGTCCGCGGACTCATATGCAAACTGCAATGGAATATGGGGCATCTTTCTCTCTTTACCTAATATTTTGATTCTATCCTGACATTTTTCAGTTGAAAGAGCAGTCTATTTTTTGTCTCTTTTTTAAAGGGCACTTTTTTATGAGGCTCAAAAGGGCAGGTGCTCAAGCACCCCTTGGGCTCTATGTGTGCACGTGTGTGGGTGTCAGTGAGGGTCCCGAGCCTTGTTGATGAGGTTCACTGCAGAGGGGAAGAAACTGTTCTTGTGGCGTGAGGTTTTGGCCCTGATGGACCGCAGCCTCCTGCCAGAGGGGAGTGACTCAAACAGGTTGTGACCGGGGTGGTAGGGGTCGGCCAAAATCGTACCTGCACGATTCCGAGTATAAATACTAACTAGATAGTTGATGATAAACATTTAATTTCATTAAATTGGTTACAATTTTAATAATTTTCTAGAGGTTTAAATTGCTGGGGTGAAATTGACCTCAAGGAAACCAAATGTAATGTAAATTGTAAATTTGAGGATAGCAGGACGTTAAATGCACACAAGATTACTTTAGCCTTTCCTGAGCTAAACATTATCAAACAGATCTATAAGCAGATGTATGGATGTCTGGCATCTTTATGTCATGACAGCTAAAGCTTCTTTCGGTTTAGTGTCTGTGGCTGTGCAGGGATTCATGGGAAAGGAAACGAGTTAGTTCGTAATAATGGGCTGCTGGAGTTAAAATTACTTGTACCTGAGGCCTGCCTGGACACATGACATCGGTGGTGGTCCACCCGTCACCTCTCACTTTACCATGACTGCACCTAAACCTGGCACATAACATACTTGTTCACATATAATTTTGCTTTTACTCTAAAGGAAATATGTCTCACATAGACCCCCCAGTACTTTGTGGAGACGAAGATGGGAGGCCCGGCCGTCTGTGTACCTGATGAGTACCAGTCTTCTCCTCAGACATATAAAATCACAGTTTTTCACATTAGGATCTAACATCCCAACAGGCCACCTTGTTTATGGTTTGATTCAGTTTTAGTAGAATGTGAAAGACATGAATGATAAAATATAAAATCACAGTTTCTTTACAGTGCAATGAAATAGTTCTGGATTACCGTTACTGTACAGTTCAAAGTCGTCTTTACCTTCTGTTTGGTATCCACAGTTTAAAACCTGACAGTCTTCCCTCTTGTCTGACACCCACTCTTAATGGT
This sequence comes from Notolepis coatsorum, assembly GCF_963971535.1. Taxonomy (NCBI): domain Eukaryota; kingdom Metazoa; phylum Chordata; class Actinopteri; order Aulopiformes; family Paralepididae; genus Notolepis; species Notolepis coatsorum. Next base: position 156,348,876 of record NC_140170.1, on the reverse strand, counting down.
TTATATGGTATATATCAGTAAACACAATGGGTTTGATAAGCGATTGTTTTGATAAGGACCCCACAGAGATGCAAATATTCGATTCAAATCCAGGTACTTTCTGTGTAGAGTTGGCATGTTCTCCCTGTGTCTTTGTGGGTTTCCTCCAGTTGCTCCAGTTTCCTCCCCGCAACTGACTGTGGTGTTTTACAGTTCAGACAGATCTGGTACAGTAGCTCTCACTGTGGGGTTTTACAGTTCAAACATACACAGCCTCCGTCAGAGGAGAGGATAAAGGCTCTGTCGGGCAGCTGACCATATCTCCTCCATCACACACAGATGACCACTGACAGATACACATACCACACAGGTTCAAGTTGAATACGTTTTAATTTTAATGTACTGAATAATACAGGTACTTAAATTAATTTTCAATTCATCAAGACATTTAGAGACATACACATATACAGTACTATGTAAGAAAAAAAGCATCAAGTCATGTTTATCATTTTGGACTAAAATAGAGGAATGTTGCTCAAGGTTATAAAACGCAGTTGTGTGCACTATGAACCGGGATTTGATTGAATAAGCAACACATGTGTTTTTTACAATGACGTTGACAATGTGTATTGCAATTGTTGGATTCTTCGATAATCAGCCAGTATCACCTCGTCACCTGTGATTCCGTGAAGTTTTCTGCGTTGTGTTTATCTCTTTCTTATCGTACTGACTGATACCCTCTCTGTTACCCTGTGGATACAAGACACTGGAAGCAGCATACCTCTCCTGGCTGTTGACGTTTATTCTCATAAACATACTCTGTACAAGGTGGAAACACAGTTCTGAAAGGTCCTTGAAAAATATATCGAATTCATTATCTCTACCGTCTCTTCTGCTATTAGTCCCATGGTGGTGGTTGCGGCCTAGTGTTATCCAAAAAGCCTTCCCTGTTAGCCGAGGCTAGCTCCTCGTGGCATTCTCCTCCCCCACCCTCCGTCTCTGGAGGGTGGAGGTATTTCTGCTGTCTCCCTGTCAACGCGTCTGCTTGTCTTAGCTTAGTTTTTTTCTCTAACTTACACCGGAAGAAACTCACAGCTAACTAACGTCTTTCCCCTAGCAACAGGGCCATCCCCGTAGCCCCGCCCCTTTTCTCGTTACTAAGTGACACGATACCATGGCAACGGCACTCTGGTCACCTTTGACACACTAACGTCCCTTAAAAAAATGTATTATCTTTATTAGCTTGTTCCTGGTCACGCAGGACCGATAGAGGAGGGGGAGAACGGGAGGAGAAGAGGGGAAGACGTGCGGCAAATAGTCACCCGATGTGGGAAGCGAAACCCGGGACGACCGCCCACTGAATCCGACCAGCTTGCTAGTATTGTAAAGTGTGATAAAATGATATCAAACAACAATTCCCATTTCAAATGATAATATTCCCCTCAAACATTTCAGATGTCATTGAAAGATGCTATATGATAATATTGGTATGTGATACCTGGACCAGGCTTTTGGTATTTCTTGTACAACTCCTCACTTTACCCATGTGATTCACCTCCTTTCCAGGTGGCAGAGCTCCCTTACCAAGAAAAAGTTATACATTTAAGTTGTTAGCTTGTTCATAATCAGCACCGAGCACAATATTTACCTCATGATGACGTTGCTGGTCTTTTGTCATAAAGATATTTTTGTTGTTTGTCGTCTGCAGGGGAGACGGATGACATTGTGGTCGGACTTCTGGGAAGCAGGACCTCTCGATCAGGTGGGCGTTGTCATGGCAACATGGTTTAATTTTTTATGGGTCATATTTATAAATAGAGAGGTGAAGTCCCTCCCCTTTTGCTAACCACCATGGGACTCTGTTTTGGAAAATAATATATACGGTAGTCAATGGTGAGAGATGGGAGTCAATGGTGAGAGAGGGGAGTCAATGGTGAGAGATGGGAGTCAATGGTGAGAGATGGGAGTCAATGGTGAGAGGGGAGTCAATGGTGAGAGAGGGGAGTCAATGGTGAGAGAGGGGAGTCAATGGTGAGAGATGGGAGTCAATGGTGTGAGATGGGAGTCAATGGTGAGAGAGGGGAGTCAATGGTGTGAGATGGGAGTCAATGGTGTGAGATGGGAGTCAATGGTGTGAGATGGGAGTCAATGGTGAGAGAGGGGAGTCAATGGTGTGAGACGGGAGTCAATGGTTTAAGTTTAAGCTTATTTGGATCCCCATTAGCCACAGCAGTGCTGGGCCTATTCTTCCTGGGGTCCATAACACGTAAAATACAGTTACAGACTTTATACACTCACAACATTCACATGTCATACAGACAATTAAAACAACAATAAATTCTCCTAATCAAATTCATAATACAATACAACAATATATATGCCTAATGAATTCATAATACAATACAACAATACCTACTCATAATTAATTCATAATACAATACAGCATAATATACTATTTAGCTTTTACATACATTATCTATGTTCATATCAACCAATTATACAATATTTTAATAATATATCCATATCAGACACATACCTTTTCATCTACGTATATACCTATCTCTTTATCAGACACATACATTTTCATTTACGTACACACTATCTATTAGGGAATGTCAATTTCGTTGGTTGAAAATGTTGTTTTACCAAGATTTTGAAATTACATTTACTATTCTCCTGCTTAACATGTCTGGGAAGAGAGTTCCATTCCTGCATACCACGGAACATGACAGTTTGCTTCATTGCATTCAACCTCACTTTTGGAAGTGTAAAACCTCGTGCAGAAGCATGTTTGGTGGAATGGTTGTGTCTGTCAAGACTTATATTCCTAGTGAATATAAGGAGTGAGCAGAGTAACTTATGTTTGACAACTGACAAGTAACCAAGTTAAACAACTGTGCATCGCTGCAACATTAGTTCTGTACTCACAGCGAAGCACTATACGTGCTGCTTTGTTTTGTACCATTTGCAATTTTTTCAGTTTATTCGTCATTACATTTGACCATACTGCAGGACAATAGTCAAGATTTGACTAAACCAGAGCTTGAATGACCTGTTTGATAGAATTTAGTGGTAACAAATGAGCACACAACAGAAATCCCTCTTCCCATTTTCACTACTATATTGTTTATATGGTGTGACCATGACACTTTACTGTCTAATGTTACTCCTAGGAGTTTAGTCTCCTGGTCCTGGACTTGATTAATTACCACATCACTTATCAAAGGTTTCAAGACTGGGTTCGTTCTTAGAGTATATGGTTTGAACCGAAAATGATGTTACTTGTCTTTGATATGTTTAGAACTAGTTTGTTATTCTTTATCCATTCCATGGTGGTGAGAGAGGGGAGTCAATGGTGAGAGACGGGAGTCAATGGTGAGAGATGGGAGTCAATGGTGAGAGACGGGAGTCAATGGTGAGAGACGGGAGTCAATGGTGAGAGATGGGAGTCAATGGTGAGAGATGGGAGTCAATGGTGAGAGATGGGAGTCAATGGTGAGAGATGGGAGTCAATGGTGAGAGACGGGAGTCAATGGTGAGAGATGGGAGTCAATGGTGAGAGACGGGAGCGGTGAGAGACGGGAGTCAATGGTGGCAAAAATAAGCTTTTACTGGATGTACGTTGATGTGCATTTTTGTCAGGTAGCCAGGCAGGGGAACAAATGATTTATTCAAAATTAATAAATTGGTCAGATGTGTGCAGTGCTTATGGTTTAAAATATGCTTGTATACAGGTTTCATTTTGGGATTTACAAAAGGTAAAGTTGATGGGACAATGGTCCTCATTCTCGAACGGACTTACAAAAAAGTTACAAACACATTTTTCTTAACTCCATTTACGAACTTCTCAGGCTGATTTTGGCATTCACAAATGGTTTCTTATCTGGGATTCGTTATAGCTAAGAACAGGATTTACGAATACCTTTTCACGCGTTCGCAAATCTGGCGGGGATCTTTCTTAAGTTTGTACTTAATATTTACGTTTGTAACTTGATATTTACGAAGATATTTACGAAAATGTTTGAGAATAAGGTCCAATGTTAGTACTTTTAGGTGGTATACTCAGTGTGGATTTCAGTGTGGAACGCGGCGATGCTGTGTGGTCGATAAGTGAATGGAAAATGTAGGCTGTAAGCTACAATGGACCGCCGCACCGGCCTATTCACAGTGCTGTGCTGTGTCCAACTATAGTTGGCTAAGTATCTTCAAGTAAGGTTTCATAATATTTTTTCGGATTGAAACATGTTATAGGCCTATAACTTACACGCACCATGTTGCACCATTTAATTTAATTTTAAACCTTTATTTAAACTCGAAAGGCAACTGAGGTTTCTCTAATTTACAGTCACGTCGAGTGTACATACAGAGTTAAGCAAAAAGAAAAAAGAAAAAAAGGCATATAAAATCACACAGCATATAAAATCACAACAATAAGACAAGTAAGGATAACAAAGGTTGGAGATCAAGGTTTTAAACTCTGCGACAGAGGGGAGAATCTCAAGCTTTAAGGACTGTTGGAGTTCATTACATGAGCTAGAGGGGCATCATAGCAAGATGCAGATTTACTACACTAATGCAGGTAACATACGCAAAAACTGGATCCCCTCTGTCTGAACTGCTAATCCACAAGGTGGAAGCAAAGCCATTAACCCTTTGTCGTGTGGAAGTGAAAGGGTTAACCTTCTGTATTGTCGCAGTGAAAGGGTTAACCGTTTGGTAGTGCAGCAGTGAAAGGGTTAAATACTTGTAAAAGTAAGTGACTTTAAAGACTCCTGAGAGTCTTGGCAATCTCACTCCATGCATTCTCGGCTACATTCCTGTTGGCATCATATAATTATCTCCACCAGGTGGAATGGTTGTGTCTGTCTGTGAGTGTTTGCTAATGCTTTCTCCCTCCCTATGCTTCCTATCACCCTTTATAAGCTTCCTAACATGCTGTCTATGCTTCCTATCACCCTCCCTATTCTTCCTATCACCCTCCCTATTCTTCCTATCACCCTCCCTATTCTTCCTATCACCCTTCCTATGCTTCCTATCACCCTTCCTATGCTTCCTATCACCCTTCCTATGCTTCCTATCACCCTTTATAAGCTTCCTAACATGCTGTCTATGCTTCCTATCACCCTCCCTATTCTTCCTATCACCCTTCCTATGCTTCCTATCACCCTTCCTATGCTTCCTATCACCCTTCCTATGCTTCCTATCACCCTTCCTATGCTTCCTATCACCCTCCCTATGCTTCCTATCACCCTCCCTATGCTTCCTATCACCCTTCCTAATCTTCCTAACATAATTTCTATGCTTCCTAACATGCTTCCTATCACCCTTCCTATGCTTCCTATCACCCTTCCTATGCTTCCTATCACCCTTCCTATGCTTCCTATCACCCTCCCTATGCTTCCTATCACCCTTCCTATGCTTCCTAACATGCTTCCTATGCTTCCTAACATGCTTCATATGCTTCCTAACATGCTTCCTATGCTTCCTAACGTGCTTCCTAACATCCTTCCTATGCTTCCTAACATCCTTCCTATGCTTCCTAACATGCTTCCTTTGCTTCCTAACGTGCTTCCTAACATCCTTCCTATGCTTCCTAACATCCTTCCTATGCTTCCTAACATGCTTCCTTTGCTTCCTAACATGCTTCGTAACATCCTTCCTATGCTTCCTAACATATGCTTCCTATGCCTCGTAGTTTTTATAAATCTCCACCCTGGAAGGAGTTTTCAAAAAGGTCAGTTTTCAGTGACCTTAAAAGCAGTTTGCATTTTGGACGAAAGGCCAAAACACAAGTTACGTTTCTGAACATACCCGTGTACGTGAGGACAAGGCCTGAAGTTACTGTTGTTACAGTACTACATGTCATAGTGTCATAATAACTGCCTTGGCATGACAAAAGTTAAAAGTTATGTAAGACATGAAGCAGAAGACAATTTACAGTCAGTTACAGTAGAAGGCTGAGTGATAGCCATTTGCCAGCACTGATGCCTACAAACGGTAACTTACCCTCTTTTTTCCTGTCAATCTCATTCAGAATCATCAACTTCTCAGTTCTCAAAGGTTGTTTAGACATATTGACATGTGCTTCTTTTAATTTCTTAGCAAGCAGTGAATGTTTTTTTATTTAAAATTTGTTTTTGATTATCTTTTTCCCCCCCCTTCTTTTTCCGATTTTTCTCCCATCCCACTGTTAGTCGTTATGCCAATTCCCAACCCCCTTCCTGGTTGTTGCGCACTTTCCCCTACTGTTGGTCCGAGAGGCCGGAGACTGTCACATGCTTTCCTCCGACGCATGTGCAGCCAGCCGGCAGCCAGCCTGGCCTGCGCAGATTCTCACTGGGAGAGTGTAACGTGTGGAAGGCCGCACTACCTCTCACCAGATCCTACCTTCGCTGAGCAGGCGCCCCGACCGAACTGTAGGGGTCGCTGTCCACAACGCCCAGGACCCACCCACGGCTCCCCTCCCCCTAACTCAGCCAAACGAGTTAGTATAGCGATCAGCCCGAGCCAAGGCAATGCTGACTCTCCGGGAGTCGAGACCGCAGCCTCTTGCATTGGTGACGAGCACAATCTCCGCTACGCCACCTGACCGCCAAGCAGTGAATGTTGATCTGAATGAGAAATGAAATGCTAACAGGTTTTTAAAAAACCCACGGAATGCACAGAATGCCTTGCACGGAATGTTTGTGTAGTAACCCTTCCTCTGTCTTCCAACATGGCATGACTGGCATGACAACCGAAATACAAAAACACAATAATCTGGTGAATTATTACTGGATCTTATATAAACAATTCACTGTGGAACAGACTCAAGCCCGGAGTAACGACCGGGCCGTTTGGGCCGCGGCCTGTGGGCCTCGAGCTCCCCCTAGTGACGAGGGGCCTCCATATTTAAAATTTTAATTTTTTTTCTCTTATTTTGGAGATCGATGTCATACTGTGACACTGAAATGAAAAGATATTTCATCAACAAAAATATTTAGTCAACAAAAATATTTCATCAACTAAAATATACAGTACGTCACACCCCGTGCCTCTCCCTGCCGTCTGCAAGTGGCTAATCTTGAGTTTCCGACCCCCCAGTAAGCTAACCATGGATAAATCCAAAAAAAGGAAAGTCTGAGGAAAATAGCGGGTTTAATTCAGCGTGGACAGATTAATTTGCTTTCACGACTAACAATGCAGGCTTACCTGTAGCCTATGCCTGATATGTGCATGGTGCGAAATTTGCGAACAACGAAAAATGTACTATTTATTTGATAGATTTTCCACAAATAAGGGAAGGACTCAAATAGAGCTGCTTCAGGGTTTTATTTCAAAGTAGGTCTACAGATGCCAGTGTTTTTTCTCCTTTTCTGTGTTTTATTTCAAAGTAGGTCTACACATGGTAGTCTTTTTTTAAAGTGGACTACTTTTTATTTTATAAATGTTCCACAAGTAAGGGAAGGACTCAAATATACCTGAATAGTTCAGGGTTTTATTTCAAAGTCGGTTTACAGACACCAGTGTTTTGTCTCCTCTTCTGTGTTTTATTTAAAAATAGGTCTACACAGCCAGTATTTTTTCTCCTCTTCATAAGAGTTTGCGGTTTTCCTTTGTTAACAGGTAAAAACAGCAATAAAAAGTCAAAACTTTTCTTTTTGTTGCTTTATAATTCCATTAATGCAATAAGTATAAAGTATAATAAATCGCAAATTACTTTGGGTATGCAATTGTCAGGCATTTTATGCTAAATGTGGGGTATGCTGGGGGATATATAAAACGTTATACACTGTGTTATCTTCATTTTAAGGGTAAATAGGTTGTGCGGCTCCCTGAGCATTTTATTTTGTGGGAGGGGGGGAAAGTGGCTCTTTTGATAGTAAAGGTTGCTGACCCCTGGATTAGACGTATAGGGAGGGCTGGAAATCTATAGTGCTCCCTCTGTCCTGTGGAGGGCGGCAATACGCCTAGACGCGTAGTCCGCCGGAAATATACAAGAAGAAGAAGAACAAGACTAGACGTAGAGTCTGCTGTCACGCCCGCGTGTAGTCTTTTACCAACACATGCACTTGCAGTTCCGCGTTCGGGTTCCGCGATCTGATTGGCCACGCGTTTAGTTAGCTGGATAAACCATGGCCACACCCTCGCAAAAAAATGCCAGCTCGCTTCCTGAAATAATTCTCACAGTCTAGATCCCATTATACCATTCTGAATTATGTTTTTGTGCTTCGTTTTTCTAGAGGGGGCTTTTGAAATGTACAATAATAGACCTAAAATGCTGATACTAAATTTACTTTGTCCTAAATAATGCACGTTATATATATACGCCGCTCGCGAGGTGCGATATACACATTATAGTTAAACTCGTTCAGAATAAGTATACACAAACAAGCCCAAAGAGTATCTAATTGATACGAATTAATAGATACTTATGAGGATATCTGTACTGTATGCGTTCGGCTTAGGTATCATGTACTTTATATATAAATACATGGTTCCCAAAGTTTTCAAGGCTCGACCCCCGAAATAACGTGTCAGAGAGGCTTGGAGGGAGGCTATATACAGTTTCACTATTAATCAGGTTTTAATCTGTTTCGGACATCATCCATACATGCATTGAATTGATTAACCTTTGGTTTATACCAGTGACACCAGACTCACCAGTCATGTTAATCACCTTCTTGTTCATCATCAGATAACACTAACAGTGCTTGAACAGATAAATGCATTTTCTCAAATGCATTCATCAAAACTTCAAACTTTAAGGCTTGCAATTGCTCATACATTTTCTCAAGTCACGTCCACGTCATCAAATCAAACAGCGCATCTCCTCAAACATTTTAATCCCAGTTACAATATCACAATAACGTGTGAGTGACAGTGACAATTCAACAATCGACATATTCAGATTTGTCGTAATTCATATCCACAATCCACGCATGAAGACTTCAATTTATGCTTGAATGAAACAAAATCCAGGCGCTCCGTTAAACATCCACAGCGGAGAATATGAAAGGAATCGGAGCCAAACGAGCGGTTTGTTTCATTCATTAAAAACATCCCCGCGGGATTCACATTTGCAATGTTGCGCATTATTAAAATAACCACATAATGTGTATATCGCACCTCGCGAGCGCCGTATATATAACGTGCATTATTTAGGACAAAGTAAATTTAGTATCAGCATTTTAGGTCTATTATTTTACATTTCAAAAGCCCCCTCTAGAAAAATGAAGCACAAAAACATAATTCAGAATGGTATAATGGGATCTAGACTGTGAGAATTATTTCAGGAAGCGAGCTGGCATTTCTTTGCGAGGGTGTGGCCATGGTTTATCCAGCTAACTAAACGCGTGGCCAATCAGATCGCGGAACCCGAACACGGAACTGCAAGTGTGTTGGTAAAAGACTACACGCGTCATGCCCGCATCTCCACATCCCAGCCCCGACACGAATGAGGCAGATTGGGATCATGACAGCAGAGACCCGCCGGTGCTGATAGCGGATATCAATTCAGCATCTGGATTAGAAAGAAAGTTGAGGATGAAAAAGTAAGTAAAGTGTTAGCTTGGATGCTAACGTTAGCTAGCCGATTTTGTGAGTGTTTAATGAGAGATGGTAGATTCAATACACCAAGCTAACTAACACAGTGTTTAATGAGAGATGGTAGATTCAATACACCAATCTAACTGTACACAGTGTTTAATGAGAGATGGTAGATTCAATACACCAAGCTAACTTTACACAGTGTTTAATGAGAGATGGTAGATGGAAATTACTCCTATGTTGCGATAACTTCTCTGTATCATGTTTAAATGTGTTTGGGGGGGGAAATGTCCAGGCTGCAAAGTAAGCAGTATGGTAATAGCCTATCAGACCAATACATATGGAATGACTTCTTAGTCATTTTCCTTAATTGTTCTTGGCTGGTATGGCAACATATTAGATTCTATTGAAAGTGGTCTTAAAAAGGTCTTAAAAAGTCTTAAATGTAACCTGTTGAAACTTGCAGGAACCCTGTCAACATCCACCTTCAGTGAGACCATAACATCTGCCCATCATAAAGATGACGTGTCATCCACCTCTACAAGCAGCAGTATCACCACCACCACTAAAGGTTTGACCTCACAAGACCCTGCACTATGGCCAAGTGTCATAGGCCATACCCAACAATGTGGTATCAAGGCAGGGGCGTCATTTTGGTATGGCAAGGTATGGCACTCGCCATACCTTGGCAAATAAAAATGTAAAAAAAGAAATTATTACAATTTTTTATGTTGATTTAGAATTTGAATGTCAACATTATGAACGAAGCTTCGAACTATTCGGTACAGCCCTAGCATGTTTTGATATTGTCAATTATCTCACTTTTACTAGGTGACTTTTACTGTGACTAAGTGATACAGGGACACAGGTAAGGTCTGGCTTAGTGATTATAATAGTGCAGTTCAGCATTCAGTAACCCATACTTTTTGTGAATGTGTTTTGATACTACATTCTGTTGAACACACACCTCAAAACCGTACCTAAGGAAAATTGGCTCAATTGCAAGAAAAGTAATAGACAGTTATGATATTACATTCTGCATAATTCGTATGCAAAATATTGTGGTTCCCTGCTTTAGTCTGTTGACACATTTTTTATTTTATTTTTATTGATCTTTTTCCCCCTCCTTTTTCCTCAGATTTTCTCCCATCCCAATGTTAGTCGTTATGCCAATTCCCAATCCCCTTCCTGGTCGCTGCGCACTTACCCCCCACAGTCGGTCTGGGAGAGTGGAGGCTATCACGTGCTTCCTCCGACACGTCTAGCCAATCAACCGCTTCTTTTCACCTGGCAGCGCGGATTCTCACTGAGAGGGTGTAACGTGTGAAAGGATCACACTACCCCCCTTAGATCCTATCCGCGCTGAGCAGGCGCCCCGACCGAACTGTAGGAGTCGCTGTTTACAACGACCCGGACCCACCCCGCCAGGTTTCCCACCCTCTAATACAGCCAATTGTATTAGTGTGAACGGCCAGCCAAGCTGGTGACAACGCCGGAGCTGTGAGCTGGATTCGAACAGGCGAATCCAGCGTCTCCGGCGTTTGGTGACGAACGCAATCTCCGCTACGCCACCTGACCGCACCTGTTGACACATTTCTATACTAAAAATGCTTGTGTAGTCCTGTGTCATACCTAAATGTCATATAACTGAATTGTATAGAAACAACTCACCAAAAGTGACTATTTAAGCATTACATCACGCGCAGGAGTGGTTTGTGAACAATAAACCATGCCTAGGGGTGGTTGTTAGGCCCGAGGCGCAGCCGAGGGTCGTTAGACCCCCCTAGGCATGGTTTATTGTTCACAAATCACGACTGCAAGTGGTGTAAAGCTTTTATACAACTGCCACATTAATCCAACCTTATTTCTATACAATAAACACACATTAATCGAAGATTTATTGAAAAAACCATCCGCCAGAAAAAGTAGTTCCCACAACTACAAAAAAGACAATTTGCCTCCATGTGGAAGCAGCTTGAAGTGCATCCAATCAAACTAACACATCCAACTGTGTATTATTGGAATGATTGAGAGAAGTTGCCTCATGTGGAAGCAGCTTGAAGTGCATCCAACCAACTAACACATCCAACTGTGTATTATTGGAATGATTGATTGAAAATTTTATTACCAGATGCAGAATGGGTACAATACAGTACGGCTCAATACACACAATTGTTAAGGGAATGCAGACCTACTTTCCATAGAACTTCATTCTTAGATGCTTCTATAGAAGGTAGGTAAAACAAATTAAAACGTTTTCTTTGCCCTATAGGAAAAAAACGTTTTCTTCACCCTATTTTTTTATTTATTTTTTTAAACCTACTGTAGAGGGCCTAAACTTAACCAGTTGGAAACCAAGCGTACAGTAATAAAATTAGCAATCAATCAATCAATCAATCAACTAAATAGGCCATGCTCACTTAGAACAGCGCAGCACCCAGCTCTCTCTCTCAGTCTGACTATCCCCCGCGTTGCAGGCAGAGTGTGTGTGTGTGTGTGCGTGTGCGTGTGCGTGTGTGTGTGTGTGTGTGTGTGGGTGTGTGTGTGTGGGGGTGTGTGTGGCGGTGGGTGGAGACTAGAGCGAGCGCTGACAGTCGAAAGGAAAAAAAATTGAAAAAAAAATTGAAAATTAATCAATCAATCAATCCGCGATTTTTCTTTTGTTACAGAATGATTCAAGACCCATCAATTACATCATCCAACATTGTTTAAACGACTAAGACATTCACTGTGACAGAATCGCTTGATATTTAGTCGTTTAGTCGCTATCAACATATCCATTTGTAAAGATTATTGTCCACCTTCTTGTGATCCGGCGGAGTGATGTGATGTGGTTCGGTTGTGGGCGGGTCCTGGGCCAGCAGCGTGGAATTGTTGCCAATAAAGACGTGTAAAATGACTGTTTCAGCCAATCAGAATCGAGAAATTTGCATGCCGTTGTATAATGCGCAACTGATTTGACAAAAAAAATCCACCGGGGATACCCCTCATTCACCCCCCCCCCCCCCCCCCATCCTCGCCATACCTTGCCTTTTACTGAAATGACGCCACTGTATCAAGGGGACCAATACAAGTCAAAGATATTGTTTTCTCCCAAAATCCAGCAAACATGGCTTCTGTATTCGGTTAGCACAGACTCAGTCTACTGTTTGATATTATAAAAAAAATTATATGATGAATAAATGCCTCGTAGTTAAAGAAAGTTTGAATTTCTGACTTCTTTATTACATATTTCTTTTAATCTCTCCTGTCCTCCCCATTTTTTTAACGCACCAGCCACCACTGCCACACACGGTGGGGGATGTTTTAAAAATAAAAAATGTGCTTCACCAAAAAATTTGGTCAGCAGCCACCACTGGATAGCGTTGGCTATATTTTATGTATATGCCAGGAAAGTAGCTCAGTGTCACATCTTTGACTCACATTCCAATAATCCATATATATATACTCCCATGTTAAACACATATTTTGAAATACACAGCCTGTACAGTTGAATTATAAATCATTCTAATTGTACAGTGCCTCAGAGATGAGTTTGTGCAGGGTTTTTTTCATCCTGAGGATGGCGCCATCCTCATCTAAACACACGTATATAACTAGTAACTAGCACAACACTGGTTTGTGCACTGTAATAAAATACGTTTTGTTCAATGGAAAAATAAATAGTCCTATTTCCTTTTTTTATTTTTATTGCTAGACCAGCAATACCCAAAAGTCACAACAGCAAGTCACAAACTGCACGGTTGCAGAACTGTTCTTTCTTTGTTCGCCTTCCAAATTGAAATATTAAAGTTATCAAAATGACAATTTTCTGGTTGTGTTTTCCTGCATTTAACATTTTCAAACAAAGCCATCATGAAACTGACAGAATAACTGAACAATAAAGTATAATATATTGTGTGGTACCCTATCAATAACTTTGGCAGACAGGGAATATAATACATTTTTAATACTTAAAAAAAAGTCCTCAACTATACTTTCTCTCTCGATGGATAGCTGTTAAAAACGCATCAGTAGCAGGATTACTGTAATTTTGTAGTTTTTTTTATGTTGTAGTTTGCCTGGTATGTAGCCTTGGTTGGTGGCTGCCCCACCAATGTTTTACATATAAAAACGTCACTGTGCGTGCACGTGTGTGTGTGTGGGGGGGGGCTCCACAAGAGTCTGGCCCAGAGGCCTCTGAATTCTTAATCTGGGCTTGGGAACAGTAATATCATGCTGGTAATTTTTTATATGTTGCTAATTAAAACATATTTTTTATTGATTCATTTACTATTTGTGTTTGTTGTTAGTTGTTGCTGCTGCTAGGGTGAGGAGCCAGGAAACTGAATAATTCCACTCTTCTACGCTGTAAAAGGATCAGTACACAGTTCTTCTTTTACTTAAGCAAAAGTAGAAATACCCTGATAAATGAGTACTCTAGTAAAAGTAAAAGTCCTCCATTCAAATTCTACTCAAGTAAAAGTAGAGAAGTATTTTCAATTGAATGTACTACTTTGTTACAACCTCAGCCAGAGCCTCTCTCTCACCTGCCTGGCTGCAGGCCTCCACACCCTTATATGGGCAGCTTCCTGTCCCTGCTTCCACACGCTGTCTCCATAGAGCAACATACACACCTGAGGCTCATCAGATCATCACCAGACCTGGATATGAGACCTGCGTTCCTGCCACTCCTTGTCCGAGTGTTGCTTCACCTGCCTGGGTATGAAGACTAGAACCTGCTGCTTACGCTGTGTCTATTTTTGCCTTGTCCTAACCCTGTTTTTCTGTGTGTAGGATCACACACCCTCCAGTCTTCGCTCCATCCCGAGACACCACCAGCCAAGCTGTTCCCTGGGAATCACACGGAGTGACCCTGCTCTCTCCTGTCATTCAAACCCTGTCTGCTTGGTACCTAGTGATTAAACATCCTAAACCGCCTCATTCTCCTCTCCTCTTGTGTTCTGCTCTTGGGTTCAAGATCTGACGCTACCCTAACACTACTTAAGTATCTAAAGTAAAAGTACTCTACGTGACGTTTGTGTATTCCAGTGCTTGGGAGCATTCAATTCTGGATCCATTGACCAACAACACAATCATCAAATTTGCTGATGACACAGTAGTGGTGGGCCTGATCTCTGCCAACGATGAGAGGGCCTACCTGGAAGAGGTAGAGAATCTGTCGCAGTGGTGTCAGGAGAACTGCCTCTCCCTGAACGTCAGCAAAACAAAAGAGATGATTGTGGACTTCAGGAGGTCGGGGGTCAGGGACTACAGCCCCCTCAGCATCGGCGGGGCACCGGTTGAGAGAGTGAACAGTTTCAAGTACCTCTGAGTCCACATATCCGAGGACTTGACATGGACCACACACATTGACAGTGTTGTGAAGAAGGCACGGCAACGCCTCTACTTCCTCAGGCGCCTAAGGAAGTTCCAAGTCAGTCAGAAGATCCTTAAGAACTATATTCATGCACAATAGAGAGCATCCTGACTGGCAATATCACCTCCTGGTTTGGGAATAGCACCGCACAAGACCGTAGCAGACTACAGAGAGTGGCCCGTTCAGCCGAACGCACAATTGGAGGGGGGCTTCCCACTCTCCAGGCCATTTACAACAAGCGGTGCATGGGTAAAGCTAAGAGAATTATCAAAGACTCCAGCCACCCAAACAACTGCCTCTTTGAACTGCTGCGGTCAGGCAAGCGATACCGGAGTCTCATGGCAAGCACAGAGAGACTCAGAAGAAGCTTCTATCCTCAGGCCATCAGAATGCTAAATGACAATAACACTATGTAACAACCATCAATCAAATGCACTCACAGCACACACATCCACACGCACACACTCACTTTAAACAAACAACTCACTGCAGCACCCACTTTACCCACTTTAGAACACCTAAACACACTTTATATTTATTGGTAAAGAATTTGCACTACAACCCTACTACAACCCAACACTACTTGTCTAGCACAATCTCTGGAGCGTAACAGTAAGAAGCATTTTGTATGAAAGTATTCTGTACTTCTGTATGACAACTATTAAAGAAACTTGAAGAAACTTGAAACTTGAAACTCATTACACCTTACTGTAAATTGTACCTAAATTGTACCTCATCCCATTTCTCCTTTGTACTGTATAGTATATTGTATTGTAACTCAGTTACTTCTACTCTGCATTGTACATTGTATATTGTTACTTACTTACTTACTTACTTATATATGAACACTTTTGTCTACATACTTGACTTCTATTTTATACTTGCTATACTTATTTTATACTTATCTATTTTTGTCTAGCACAGTCTCTGGAGCGTAACAGAAAGAAGCATTTTGTATAAAAGTATTCTGTACTTCTGTATGACAACTAATAAAGAAACTTGAACTTGAAACTCTATAGGTATGTGGTCCAGTTATACATGTTTGCCATGTTTTCTATGCAAAATCCATTTCTTCAAAGTAACTAGTAACTGATGGGTTCAGATAAATGTAGTGGAGTAAAAAGTACAATATTTCCTTTGAAATGTAGTGGAGTAAAAGTATAAAGTTCCCTAAAATGAAAATACTTGCATAAAGTACAAGTATCTTGAAATTGTAGTTGAGTACAGTACTTGAGTACAAATACTTAGTTACTTTCCACCACTGAAAAGGATAGGGATGTGACCAAATACATTTGAAACTTTTCCAATGTTTTATCTACGCTACCACTTCACTGAAATTAGGTTTACTTTCAACAGCAGTTAAAAATAGTTACAGGCAGCCATTTAGAAAGAAAGAGAGCTACACAGACATTCTGAGCAAGGCCTCTAATTATTGGACTTGGTGGGTATTGACGCTTTGCCGTTCTATTATGTCGTTTGTGTGTGAATGTGGTAAAATAAGCATCTTCTGTCTTTTTATTGCAAAGTTAGGCCAGATGTCTCACACACATTATTCCATGTATTGATTGTTGATCTATGTCTTGGTGTGTGACAGGAAACCCTTCTTCATGGACAAGACACTCATCACCAAAAGGAGGCATTTTCATCAAACATGGGAGGTTATGGTAATAATAATACTCTGCCATTAAAACACTACCGAGGTATACAGTGGCTACTGAAAGATATTCACTCCCTTGATTTTTTTTTTTTTTTTTTTTTTTTATTATTGCAAAACAAAATTATTAAAAGTCAGTACTCAACACACAATGCATAATGAAACTAACAATTAAGATGGCTAAAATGACATGCAAGCACAGAAACAGAAAGCAAAAAAATATATATAATAAATTAATAATACTTTACCGTATACAGTGTATATCCAACAAAATTACCAATTATACCAATGTCTTATACTCCCTTGATATTTTGAAGATTTCCTTTTTTAATTTTTGTCTGTGTGCTATGCATTATTATTATCAAACTAAAATGGAAACACTAAACTTAAAAGTTAAGTGTAAGAATTACAATTGACAGAAATCTAGTCAGTGCAAGTATTCACTGTCTTGCTTAATTTGAGCTAAATTGCTACGTTAAAAAAAGTTATATTTTTTTATAGTAAGTAATTTCATATAGGCCTACTCATAGGCATACATTTAGGGGAGGGTGCAGGGCACATGTCCCCCTTAATATTGAGAAGAGGTATATTTGTCCCCCTCAAAATATATAGCTAATATGAAAGACAACCCCCTCCCCAAAAGAGGTAAAACATAAGAGGGTGTTAGGGAATTGAACCCGATCAATGAAGGTAGACCGTCGAAGGTAGGCTTGATGAAACAAAGGTTTATTCAGAGTTATAGCTTGGATGACCCAACTGGGATATATAGCTGATGTGTCCCCAGGTGAACTCTTGAGTCCACTCAGGCGTGGCTCTTTTATAGGGGAAAGAGAAGCGAAATCTGGGTAGGCTTGGCTAGGTTCAGGATTGGAGGGGGATCAAGGAGGGATGGGGGGTTCTAGTTAGGAGAGGGAGAGGAGGGGGTGGTATCGGGTGAGGTAAGGAAGGGGGGGTGAGATGACAATAGGTGGGTGGATGGGAGAGGGTAGGCAGAAACTAGGGGGGACAGTAGGCTGTCTGTGGCGGGGGAGGTACAGTTATTCCACAGGGGTCAAAACATTTATACTGTATACACTATGCTTATTACCTGTAACTATATATTAACCAACAATTTCAGAGCCTTACTGCATTATATTCCATTATATTTCTGTCAGTGGGTACCTGAATGTTGTCTTTTCCTTTACATAAATAAAGACATTTCCACTGTGAATTGATGCAGAAAGGGCACCGATTGGTGCATAAAAGTAGCTACACCAGAATGCAGGAAAGGAAGTAGAAGAAGTTTGGCGCTCAAGGTTTCCTGGGGGAGGACCTCCAGACCCCCCGCTTAAAATATCCCCTTCAATGTTGAAACCGAACCTACGCCCTTGGGCCTCTACTCATTTTATATGTCACACATACATGTCATTTTAAGATTGTGTTCAGTTCAGTTCAGTTATTTTTTATTTCGGGTTTTTGACACATAACACATTTGGTCATTCCATAAATCGCCAAAGTTTTACCAGCTACTATTGCAGCATTGTCCAATTGTCCGAAAAGGTTCTAGGGAGAAGCACTAGGCTTGTCGGGCCCTACCCCTGAAGACTTACGCTTCATTTTTTTTTCATTGACTTGTACATACATATAGTACACATTACAGTACACACATATAGTACACATTACAGTACACATTACAGTATAGTATACCTGCAGTATATAATAGTATATATAATAGTATATAGCATATAATAGTGTATACAACACATATATAATGTGATATGAGATATATAGTACATGATATATACAATATAATATAGTACCATAATATAATAGTATATAGTGTAAATATAATTTAATATACAAATTAATTATAATATGATTATATAATGTAATATAACATAACATATAATACAATATCATATGTATTATTTTTTTTATTAATGCAATTAAAGCTCTTCTTCCCTTCTGTACCTATCGAAAATAAAAAAAAAAAAAGAGGAGGAGAGGTAAGAGGAGCTACACATTGTTTTCAAGATTGTGTTAGGTGATTATTCTTGCTAGCAAAGACCAGGCCGCGTGTATGCTTTTACCAAC
This sequence comes from Notolepis coatsorum, assembly GCF_963971535.1. NCBI lineage: Eukaryota > Metazoa > Chordata > Actinopteri > Aulopiformes > Paralepididae > Notolepis > Notolepis coatsorum. Next base: position 156,330,283 of record NC_140170.1, on the reverse strand, counting down.
GCGTTCGTGTTTCCGGGTTCCCGTTTTGCGCTCTGATTGGACACTGACCTATGCTATTACGCCTCTCTCTCCCGCTGGTGCTTCACAGCGCGTCTCAGGGCGAGAGCGTAAATTGGACAGAAGAAACCTCACTGAAATTATACTTCCCTGCATATTAATAAGAGGGCGATGGTTTACGTTTTCTATGAAACCATTCATTCATAGAGAGTCAACCCTAGGGCAGGGACCTCTGGGCTTTGCTCGTGTGACAGAGCAGTGAGAGAGATCACTACACCAATGAAAAACAGGCCACACAGGTTTGTTCGCTGCTGCTGCCCCCTCCCTCTGGAATGCCCTCCCCAGCCATATCCGTGATGCAAACACCCTGACATCTTTTAAATCAGCCCTCAAAACTCACCTTTTCAATCTTGCTTTTGACCTCTAATTCTGTCGGTGTTATTTTATTTTTGTCATGTATTATTTTTGTTCTGTTTTTTTGTTTTGCCATAGTTTGTCTCTCCTGCCCATGTAAAGCGTCTTTGAGCACCTGGAAAAGCGCTATATAAAATAGATGTATTATTAAGGAAGACGTGGTTCCAAAAAACAAACATATGTTTATTGACCATGTTAAGAACTGGAAGTAGCTGCAGAAGAGGGGTTAGTGAGGTCAAATAATAATGAATGAATCAGGTAGTTAAGGGAAGTAGCAAAAGGGTTTTATTATTACAATAATTCAAAGAGTTCTAACAATGAATTTATTTTACTTAGCTTAGTAAGTTAACCCTTTCACTGCCACACTACAGAAGGTTAACGCTTTCACTACCACACTACAGAAGGTTAACGCTTTCACTACCACACTACAGAAGGTTAACGCTTTCACTACCACACTACAGAAGGTTAACGCTTTCACTACCACACTACAGAAGGTTAACGCTTTCACTACCACACTACAGAAGGTTAACCCTTTCACTACCACACTACAGAAGGTTAACCCTTTCACTACCACATTACAAAGGGTTAACACTTTCACTACCACACGTCCAGTACACCTTCAGAGTTATAGTGAACCAATGGAAGGTGGGCTGAAGCTATAGCCAGGGAGAGGCAGACTACAGTCAAGGAAACTATAGAAGGAAGGGAGGAAGGAAGGAAGGGTCATCACATCAGAATACCAGTGTTCTACGCTCTGCTTGGTCACAGACTTTGATGCCAGTTCTATTGAGGCCTACAAGAGATGCATGGAGAAGCAAAATATACAAGCTGTCTGAGGACATTTACATCAACCAATATATCAAACGTTAGCTAGTTAAAGGAAAACTCCAACATTTTGGGAAATTAGCTTATTTAACATCTTCCCTGGAGTTAGACAAGAAGATACATACCTTTTTTGTCTCTGTGCGTGCATTTTAGCTTTGGGAATAGACGCTCCGTTAGCATAGCTTAGCTTCATCACTGGAAGTGAGTAGGGGCCGGAGCCTTACAGTGCCTTACAGTGTATTGCAAGGTCTGACATTGACCAAACTTGATATGCATGACCTTGGTGGGCTCTAGGTCAACTCCTGAAAAGGGGGTCAATGTCAGACTTTGCAATCAAAAGTTAGGGGGCTAATAACCCTTGCCATAATTTCAGTGTGCCCCCTAACTTTTGATTGCAAGGTCTGACATTGACCCCCTTTTCAGGAGTTGACCTAGAGCCCACCAAGGTCATGCATATCAAGTTTGGTCAATGTCAGACCTTGCAATACACTGTAAGGCACTGTAAGGCTCCGGCCCCTACTCACTTCCAGTGATGAAGCTAAGCTATGCTAACGGAGCGTCTATTCCCAAAGCTAAAATGCACGCACAGAGACAAAAAAGGTATGTATCTTCTTGTCTAACTCCAGGGAAGATGTTAAATGAGCTAATTTCCCAAAATGTTGGAGTTCCCCTTTAACAAAATATTGAATCGCACAATTGTCCATAGTTAACGATAGGTTATGTATATAACCTAGTTATATTAGTATTGGCTGAGCGTCCCGCTCTGAGCCTTATGAGATACCCCTTATTTCCTATGATACCTACTGTATCCCAACGAACAACTACATGCACCCACACCTGAATGGGGCCCCGCCCCTATGGAGGCGTAGCCTATATAACCATGACTCTGGTCACCAAACACTCTTCCTCGCCAAATCTCGTTCCAGGAAAAGATCCCTCAAGAGGGAACTCAGGGCCGCGCAGAGCGGGACGCTCAGCCAATACTAATATAACTAGGTTATATACATAACCTATCGTTATATATCGTATTTGCTTATCGCGTCCCGCTCTGAGCCTTATGAGATATGGGTTAGAGTGGACGCGAGACCCGACAGATGTACCCCCTGAGGACCCGTAAGCCCACATCAAGGGGTGCGGGGAGCCCTGTCACCCCATCCTTCCTAGTGAAGGGGGGGCGCAGTCAACTCCACCTGAATGCGAACAAGAGGGAACCAGAACCCCTTGAACACACCGTACAGGCGGAACCACGTGTGACTCAACACACTGTGGCCCATACCCATACACTCCTGCTACCCTACCAAAGGACGGGAAGCAGGAAAGGCCACAGACCGCAGAACCGCCTGGGAGACAGAACCCCCGGTCATGTCCATGAGGTAAAACCTTACAAAGGGGCCCGGGTAGGACCATGAAGCTGCAGCACAGATGTCCTCCACCGAGGCCCCACCCAGGAGAGCGGCAGAGGCAGCCACCCCACGAGTGGAGTGCGCCCTGACGCCCCCAGGGGGATCCTGCCCAGCCAACGTGTAGCAGAGGGCAATGCCCTCGCACAACCAATGGGACAGGCGCTGTTCGATAGTGCCTTACCGGCATGAGAACCACCGTGACAGACAAAAAGCTGAACGGTGACCCCGAGGTCCTGAGTACGGCTGAGGCAATTCCCAAAGCACGGACCGGACATGACAGGTGAAGGCCCGCATCTAACTCACCACCGTGAGGAGGCGGATGAAACGCCTGAACCACAATATCCCTGGAGCGGAAGAACTCCGGATATTTACAGGCACAAAGGCAGGATTAGGCCGCAGAGTGGCACCGCAATCGGAACGAAAGACAGGCACTCTGAAAGGGGGGCCGCCCGCGCTTCAACGAAGGCACGCGGCCCGCAGCCAAAGGAAACAATCAGAGCCCACTTTTTCCGCTGGTGTTGGGGAAGGGAGTGATCGGAGAGCGGACTGCTCGCGGCAGGACGGTGACGGCTTGTTTGTTCAAGCAGAACCCATCCTACTGTACATGGCCGATCCCTCGGCCGCCAAGGCTGTCGGCCTTGTGGACACCTGTTGAATCAACGCCCAGGATACCTCCGGCGGGGGAAAACATGGCCGCCTGTCGAGGGCCTCGTCATCGCCGCTGACGAGGCCGTGCTCTCTCTTCTTCTGGCTGCGCGGTGTGAGGCGGTGTAGGGCCTAGGACAATACCGCCCGCGCTCCAGCAGAAGACCAAAATCCCCTGCAGAGAGGGGAACCCTGAGCGGTTATAGCTTGCGGCTGGGTCAAAGCTAATAACGTCAACAACCTCGCGCAATGTGTCGACGTCGGCTGGCCCTCAAGGCCCCGCCACCAGACACAATTTTCTTTTTTTAATAGAAAAAAAACAGCAATTCGAACACAGTTCTAATCGCTGCCAATTCCATACCGTGGCGGTACAGGCTTTAACAGCCCACCAGCCACTCGCCAGGCCGACCCACCCATGGCGTCGGCCGGGCGGGGCACTGTTTCAATATGTCAAAAACAAAGGACTGATGTTAACACGGAGCACCAGTGGTGGTTGCAAACAGCAACCTCCACTGTGGTGTGCACCATGAAAGGGTTAAATGAATAAAAGAACTAAACCACAAAATACTGTAGAATGAGCAAACCCATATACACAACGTTAAGGGGAGGCGGACCAGAGCGAACTAGTCCCGCCTTCATTCAAAATATTCACAACAGCACACCAGCCCTAGCTTAGCCCATTTACCAAAAAAGGTAAACAAAGCCCCCCCCGCACTACTCCCCCAGTATACCGATTGACCGTCAGTATGAATGGTTGAGAGGAGAGAAAGCTGTAGCAAGACAGACCTTCTCATAGCAGAGTGACAGAACGAAACAATAGCCCACTATACAGGGCCGCCTCAGGGGGTGGGGGGCCTCGCGTTTAAATTCGCACAGGGCCTCACATTTCTCCCAGGCGGCCCTGCCCCTATACTACTACAGCCTAGCGTGAGGCGATGTGGAACCCAGATCAACAACCGCCTGCGCACAGACACGCAACATGTTTACCATGTCGGCTGGACCCATAGCCCCACTACCCGACGCCAATGTGGATAGGAACTAGCCAGCTGAGCCATAACCCGCCGTTAAGTCCCATCCTGCAGTAATATAGCTCTACTGCTACACCGCCGAGCTCACGCATCGGCCCCAGATGGGGACAGACACCGTTCCATGGACCCCGCCGGAACACAAGGTAACATACCTGGCTAGGCTACCTAGCCACGGCCTACCCTGTTGTCAACCCATTTACCCGAAAAAAGGTAAATAGGACTCAGCAAAAAAAACCACAACAGCCACCGACTGACCTTCATTGATGAACCGGGCAAGAGGAGGGAGAAGTGACAACATCTCACGGCGGAGACATTAGAACAGCGTAGCAGTTAGTATGTAGCAGTAGTGGTAGCATGTGGCATTAGCGATAGCATGTAGCATAGCATTAGATGTTTAGCAGCACGCCCAAGACAGTTTGGAAACCGTTCACTGCAGTGAACGTTCACCAAACCATCCTGCCCCCGGCGCCAACACACAACATGGTTGTGTAACAAAACAAACCAGCATTACTAACACTAATACCCATGCCTGAAGACACAGGGCCTACCTGGGTACAAGCTGGCCCGACAGCCAATCTTGTACAGCTGAACCTTGATCTGCTGTCATCAGACGAGGAACATCAACATAGGCCCGTCGTGTCGCCGAAAACATGCTTCGAAGATGCCAGGGGCCAGCAACCTCCGGTAAGCTTTCAACATTATGACTCTGATCTTTTTCATCCTGCTAGTTACGTATGGTGCACGCAGCCGATACGATGGAACGAAAATAGAGGAAGAGTGTTTGGTGACCAGAGTCATGGTTATATAGGCTACGCCTCCATAGGGGCGGGGCCCCATTCAGGTGTGGGTGCATGTAGTTGTTCGTTGGGATACAGTAGGTATCATAGGAGATAAGGGGTATCTCATAAGGCTCAGAGCGGGACGCGATAAGCAAATACGATATATAACTGTGAATAATCACATATTAATCGCACATGTTTTATCTGTTCAGAATGTACCAACTCATTCAGCGCCTAGAGGTCGCTGTTTACCTTGTGGTAAGAAGGCCATCGCTTTAAAGAATAGGGATAGATGGCGGTGTTTGCAGGGCTAAAAACTATATTAAATATTATAGCTATGGATCTAATAAACACGTCGATTGTCAGTGAGTTTCTTCCGGTCAACATGCAAAAAACAGATAATTTTTTCATACGTACATTTTCGTTTTATACCGTGGTGAATATGAGTATAGTTTTAGAGTGATCCTGTCGAATCCCAATAAACTCCAGCAAACGCCGCTTCAATGCATTTCCTTAGAAATCGTGCCATTTGTCGCTTGATTTATGAATCATTCTGAAATAAACACTAGATTATCGGTATTATGTTTCATCATGCATGCACGAAAGCGGGGGAGGAAAGTCGCCCCTCCGTGCTTTGGTCGCAGCCAACGGCACGCACACACACACAGACACGTTGTGATCGCTGCGAAAACAACATCGGATCAACGCAAGATTACAACATCGGATCAACGCAAGATTGGCAACATAGAGTCCTTACCTCATATCTGATGTACTGCAAAAAGAATAATCCAATTCCTGATCGCCATTCCAAATATTGATTGCGGTCGTCTTTCCAACATTTATCAACCAAAACACATGAATCCACGGTGATCCAGTGTCCCCAAACTGTGTGTTATAACCGCTCCCCATGCCAAAGAAGGCAAACCCGGACCAGACTTCTTAGATCGATGCACAGCCCAAGCCAGAGGGATTCCAATGATGTGCAATACCGGCTGCAAGGCGTTAGGCGGCGGTATTGGCCGTTTGCAATCTCAGAGCCATTCCCAATGATAACATCAGGCTGGATGGATGAATTATGAATGGATATAGCGAATAAAAGAAATAACGATTAAAACCCGACTTTTCTCGTGATTGGCGCTCAACCACCGGCGAGATAACCCGACTTTTTTCGTCATTGGCGCTGAAACAGTTAAAGGGATGTTTTTCAAATGTTTAGCACTCTAATCAACATGGGAATGGACAGATATGCTTGCTTTAAGCAGATGTATGTTTAATAAATAACCCAAATGAAAAATATTGTCCAGAAAAACTAAGATACTGCATTTAGCATACAATAAATATGCTGCAATCATAACATGGCAAAGCCCAACAGATGGCCATATTGACCTGCTAAATGTAGCATTACTCAGTAATAAGATGTGAAATGCATGTCAGTAATTAAAATGTACTCAGAAATGTTTGTCTGTCACCAAAATGATATTTATTTTTCTTGATATATTATGAACTGGTAGGACTGACATTTTCTAAATGTTTACAATTGTGTAATGTGCATTATGAGTCAAAAAGATGAGTGACGTTAATACACATTTGTGTTAACACATTATTAACATGCTAATGTTGACAGCCCTATTAACAGTGCAGCAAATTGCTAATGATTCTGACATCCGAGGTAATAACCTGCTTAAATGATAAATGAGGAGACAGTGATCACATTCAAAACAATGTCGGCCCTAACTGAAAGTTTCCACACTTGGCACCAAGGTGCGTTCACCTGCTACACAGTGAATGAAATGAATGAATGAAAACTTTATTTAACAGATTGCAGAATGGGTACAATACAGTACGGCTCAATACATACAATTGTTAAGGGGATGCAGACCTGAGTGACGTGATGACCCTTCCTTTTATAGTTTCCTATACAGTACATGTGGGTGTGTCCAGGGTGTGTGCATTCACAGCAAGCAGGTGTGAACTAAACTGTGTTCCAGTGTACTTTAACTACTACAGGAAGTGAAGGGACCACACCATGGGTGACTCTCCAACCAACCAGAAGTCAGCTCCATGCACTGTAGGGGGGATAAATCAAATATTATCAAATGAAACCAATCATAGAAACAGATCAAATAACCAGTTGGTTCACAAGCTAAAATGAGTTCACTAAAATTAGATTACGTTCAAATGTATTGTCATTATACAGCACAAGTACAGCCCAACAAAAAGAGGTTTGGCATTCAACCAGAGTGCAAATGTAATGTAGCGGGAATAATTATGCCCGCCTTGTAGGGGTGAATATGGTGCTCCATTACCTTGGATGACTGAGGTAACGAAAGGATCTGAGTCCCCGTCCCCAGTACTTAGCCTCAGTATACGTGTCTATGTTTGTGACTATCTTGCTCAATTCAATGGTCAGAATGAACACCAATAGATGTGACAAGGTGGGCTTCAGGATTTAACTCTGACACAGTGGCAACCTGAAGTATATAATAATGCTCAACTCTCAATAGGGGTTAGATAAAGCATATACAATAGCAATATACAATGTACAGGTGATTAAACTGAGTACAAAATATACAAATTAGTCAAATGACTCAACACTGGTACATATACAAGGGCTAAACTGAATGAATGAATGAATGAAAAGTTTATTAACAGATTGCAGAATGGGTACAGTACAGTACAGCTCAATACATACAATTGTTAAGGGGATGCAGACCAGAGAAAGACTTTCGTCTTGTTTACATCAGGGTCCCCCATTTTCAATTCATCGTAACATATATGACATACATGACATACAGATAGACAGTACTGCTACATCTATACATTTATGACATACCAGATTTGCTACATCTATACATTTATGACATACCAGATTTGCAATTACAGTACTGTTTGTGATACAAAAAGAGTCCAGAAAGAAAAGAGTATATACATTAGGCGTAGAAACTGTACATTGGATTGGGTAGGTGGGGGTGGGGGGGGACTGTACATTGGAGGTGGTTGGGGGGGGGGGGGGGGGGGTTGGGTAGGAGTGGGGGGGGGGGTTGGGTAGGAGTGGGGGGGGGGTTGGGTAGGAGGGGTGGGTGGGGACTGTACATTGGACTAACCAAAGGCAAAGCAGCAGCAGCACAAACTGCAAAGTATACACAAAGAGTTTACCTCGGGTGTTGAAACACACCCTACCACTCTGCTGAGCAGACACCAGTGTGGACGAGGCACTGGGCCCAAGGCAGGCAAGAAGCTGAGGAGTCACAGCCTCAGCTGAGCAGACGACAGACAGCAGTTCAGTCAGGAACAGACAGGAAACCACTACACGTGAATGAAGCAGCTAAGATTCACTGGGTGGAATGTGTTACTGTCTGTACTGTACTGTAGATGAGAACTATTTTATTGCACTGCACTATTTTACTCTGTCTATTCTATTTTACTCTTTTATTACTGTCTATTTAAAAATGGCCTTAGAATCAAACAGTAAACAAAGAGGCCTATTAAGATGTTCGATCCTAATATGAAAAACTATGATTTAATGTGCCTTACTTTGACCTTGTCTATTTTGCTGCTATCTATTCTATGCTTGTTTTATACTTATTTTATGTCTGCACTTTATGCATTGCTCTTGAGCTGCCAATTTTTGTGCACATTTTATGCCTGTCTTTTATTAAAATGTTTTACTGCTGTGAAGCAATTCTTGTATGGAAGGTGCTATACAAATTGTTTATTATTATTAATGTGGCCACCTTTCCGTCTCTGCTTTGTTCAGTTGCCTCTGTAGTTTTCCCACTTGTGAATCTGAAGGTAGGTGGTGCAGGTATGAATTAGTTTTCAGTTAAAACGGTTGACAGTGAATCTTAGCTGTCTTTATTCACGTGTAGTGGTTTCCTGTCTGTTCCCGTTCACTGACTGACCTGCTGTTGTCTGCTCGGCTGAGGTTGTGACTCTTGAGTCATGTTGTGAACTTTGACGAGGGGCTTGGCTTCTCTCCAGTTTTATTGCACTTTACTGCTGCATTTGCACTCTGGTTGACAAACTTCATTTTGTTGTACTGTACTTGTGGTGTATAATGACAATACATTTGATCTAATAGAATCTAAGATAATATCATATATAATCTAAAATGTATAACTTGGTCTTTATCATGGTTGAACTGTTCACAATTAATCTTGTGATTGAATGATTCTATCTATGCATAGCATAGTTCCCTGCCTCCTCCATCTTCTCCGTGACAGGAGTTTCCAGTCCTGCTTAGCCTGCTCCCTACCTGGTCTCTCAACGGGCTCCTTGATCTCCACAGACGTAACTGGGGGAATTTTCTTCAGAGGAAAAGGTTTCCCCATCACATGAGCAAAACAGATTGGGGCAGCGGTCTAAAGGTTAGAGATGCAGGCTTGTGACTGGAAGGTCACTGGTTCGATCCCCCAGACCGGCAGATCTGGGTGGTGGAAGTGAATGAATAACTCTCCCCCATCCTTCAATACCAACCGCTGAAGTGCCCTTGAGCAAGGCACTTACCCCCCAAAAACCACTCCAATGGAGCTGCTCAGTGGTCAACAGTGTCAGACTGTGGTTATACCGGGCAGCTCCTAGTGGTCAAGTGTCAGACTGTGGTTATACCGGGCAGCTCTTAGTGGTCAACAGTGTCAGACTGTGGTTATACCGGGCAGCTCTTAGTGGTCAACAGTGTCAGACTGTGGTTGTACTGGGCAGCTCCTAGTGGTCAACAGTGTCAGACTGTGGTTGTACTGAGCAGCTCCTAATGGTCAACAGTGTCAGACTGTGGTTGTACTGGGCAGCTCCTAGTGGTTAACAGTATCAGACTGTGGTTATATTGGGCACCTCCTAGTGGTCAACAGTATCAAAGTGATTACCTGGTAAAGTGATAGAAAAACAGGATGCAACCAGCATAGCAAATCTCCACTGAAGCTGAACAATCTTAACAAGCGTTTGCCATTATGTAACATTTTACTGGGTGACAGAATCAAGAGTTGCCAATATGGTCTGAACAGACCTAGGGTATTGCAAAAAAGCAATCTACAGATACTGTATCTCAGTGACCTTAGATACTAAGCATCGAACAAACTTTTGACTGTGTTGTCAATTCTATTTAGATTAAGCAAGGAGGTGAAAGGAAACTACATGTCATTTTGATTTCATTTATTTAAAATTTCTAGAATTTCCTGATCTCTTTGATATAATCATTTGCATGGAACACAGGAAAAACACAAAGGAAAACCAAACTAATGCATTTTGAAATTGTATTTCAACAAAATGTGAATTAACTCGCGGGGGTTTGAATACACTTTACGTGAGATGAATTGCGATGCCGCTTGTGAGGTTGTCTCCTGACTTAATTCCCTTCCCTGCGGTTTTTCACGTGTAACGTACCAGTTTGCCACAAGCATTTTCTCTGGTTTTGCTCGTGATCAAACATGAGAATTCAAATGAGATTAAATTGTAAACATAATCAGATAATCGTGGGCCATGGCAGCGGTGGTCCATCTTTCTCTTTAGACTGTTGTCAGAACTAATTACACGCTTACTGTATGTGTACAAATGTACCATTTTATTGAATACCTACTTTATAAGTATAAAAATAGCATGTTTCTAAAAGTGGGCATGCTGGGTTACTGTCCCATGTTGCTATTCTGCTGAAACGTCTCTCCTAACCTCACGGTTCCCTCTGCATCTCTTGTCTCTACACTCAGGTTTCAACGCAGCGTGTAGGGCTGCTGCTGCCCATCAACATCCGCTCTCTCCCCATCAACCTCTTGCTCAGCAGCAGATGCTACAAATTACAAACCCCTGTTGATGGACCTTCATATCGAGTGGTTTACGAAAAGTAACTAGGTCATTTAAAGGGGCACTTAACCAGAAAGACAATGTCAATTTATTTTGCACATGATCTCACTCGCACATAATCCCAAAGCTCTAAACTGTTCACATTAATTTACTTCGACATACTTTTTTATTTTTTATTATCTTTCCCCCCCACTCCTTTTTCTACCGTCGTTCTGGGAGGGCGGAGACTATCACATGCTTCCTCCGACACATGTGTAGCCAGCCCACCACTTCTTTTCACCTGGCAGCGCGGACTCTCACTGGGGGAGTGTAACGTGTGGAAGGATCACACTACCTCACCCAGATCCTTCCCTTGCTGTGCAGGCGCCCCGACCGAACTGTAGGAGGAGTCGCTGTTTACAACAACCCGGACCCACCCACCGGCTTTCTCACCCGCTGACACTGCCAATTGTGTCAGTATGGACGGCCGACCAAGCCGGAGGTATCGCGGCAGCTGGATTCGATCCCACTGTCTCTGCGGTGGTACACAGACAGACGCTTAGTCCGCTGCGCTACCCGGCCGCCCCTTGACATACTTTTTGAATGGCTCCTCCCGTGATGTCATCAGAGGACACTGAATCATTGTGTTGTGTTAATTACAGCTCAATGAAATGATGTAGATGAAAATATAGATAAGGAATGCAATAGGTATTGCTATCTTTTCATCTACATCATTTAATTGAGCTGTAATTAACACAAGACAAGGATTCAGTGTCCTCTGATGACATCACGGGAGGAGATATTCAAACTCATTAACTCAATAACTGTCAAACTAAATGAATGTGTGCAAAGTGGTTTAGAGCCTTGGGATGTGTGAGATATATTCAAAATAAATCAATGTTGTTTTTCAGTGAAGTGTCCCTTTACCAGAGGCGGGGTGAATAGACATGCCTCTACTGGCCACATGGTATATTTGCACCAGCTATATTTTACTGTTCTTGTGAAATGCCAGTTGTCATGACAATTAAATAAAAGATGTGTGAAAACAAAAGTATTAAGTAACCAAGATGTACAGTAAAATATGCATTTATTTATACTGGTTAAAGTACCTTTCTTTGAAACAGACATCGCACACTGATCAAATGATGTGCACACAAGCATACTCACGCACTCATTCACACACAAAACTCATACGTATTGATGTCAATACCAACATAAATAAACCCCAAATATACAGTTCTGTACATCATTCCCTTTGACAGGGTAACGATGTGGAATGAAATAGATTGTCAGGAGTCGGGGTGTTCATCGTTAGAGATCACGTATGCGTGTTATCAGGTAGTTATGTGGTAGAGCAAAACTGCTCACAAATCTGCATAGCAAATATTGACATTATACAGTAGGTCAGCTTAAGGCGACCACATCATGGTCAGACAGAAGGAGCTAAATAAAGTGGCATATCAGAGTTGAAAATAAATCAATTTATAATACATGCTGATTTGGTTTAAATTGGACAACGCCCGCCCCCCCCCCCCCCCAGAAAACAACAAACATGCTCTGTGCTCATGTACAGAAGGAACATGTAGATTAAGTAGTGTAAACTTAACACTTAACAAAAAGGCATCTTAATGAACATTGGTCACGTCAGGTACAAGTTTAACTAAGGGGAGGGAGTATAATGTATTATTGCAGTGGAAATCAATGGAGTCGCAGCACAACATGGTGTAACACTGCAAACAGTCGTGATGGCATATAATACAATGGCTCCTTGCCTTTTATTGACAGTGTGTGTGTGTTTTTGGGGGGGGGGGGGGGGGGGGGGGAAGACACGACCTGGCCTCAGCCAGAGTTGCCTCACTACAGATGTCCACCCATTTCCGTGTAACTTGAAACTGAACTAACATCCGTGTTTGGTTAAGAGCAATAAAAGTGAACTGAGCCCATGAGTACTTAAAGTTTACATGTTTTTATCAACCCCCAGGATCCAATTCTCTTTATACAAAATCCCATGAAAATTATTCTCCGTAGTAAGGGGAGGAGAGAAACAGGAACCCACGGGCTACAGGACGTCGCTGCGAGCGGGTCGTCTAGTGGCACCTACCCCGCCATACCTCCCTCGTCTTTGAGGAAGTACTATATTAAAACCCCATCTGAAAACTTCATTCTTTAAGGAAGTCGTATATTAAAATCACCTCTGAAAACATCATTCTCTTTACGTGAATGTCACAGTGCAAAGTCATATGTGCAGCTGACGGTACATTACAATCTCAAAATCTGCAAGGCACAAAGCTAATAATGAGTCTGTTAGAAAAGAAACCAAGGCTGGTGACTCTGAACACCTCAGCAGCCGGAGGAGCAGCGCACTCTCAGCACATCTGCTGGTCCGCAGCAGTTCAGTCTTTTCATCCGCAAGCCACAATGGTATCGAGTCTTAGGCCAGGAAGGGTTCTTGAAAGAAGATTTTTTTTAAAGGTTTAAATCCCAAGCATCGTCCAATTAGGTTAAACCGATAGGGGAGCGGTACACAACACGGCCAAATGTGAATCTCCTGCAAATCGATCCAATTTGTCACCATATGGATGTTACAGTAAGTGTGTCTGGGAAAAAGTGGTCGAAGAAGCCCCAATTTAGAAAATCAAGACATTATCAATTGATTAAAAGGTGCTTGAATTAATAATATTCAAATGAAGATAGTCAATACCTAATGATAAAAAAAAGAAGAAAAGCAAAAGCGAATTACTGTTGACATATCGATATTTTGCGATCCTTCCGGTCTTTTTCTTACTTGAAAAAGACCGGAAGGATCTGTCGAAACGTTGTATCTACTGCTATTATTTTGTCAATTAAAACACCTTGGAGCATCAAGTGAGTTGCGAGCCCCGCTTTGTTTTATGTATTACTGTTTTTACAGTTTGGCTCAGCACCAAGAAACGGAGGATGTGCGTTATTTCTTTTTTCTCCATACTGGTACATAAACACATCTATGCTTCTTCATTAAACACATGTCCTTTTCACTGCACGACGCTTCTGTGTTATCCCCGTCCTGGCCAGCCACCGCCCGCCTAACAATGTGGTCAAACCACCCCCAAACACGCAGAGAACAAAAGTGCTAACCCAACCCCCGGCACAAATCGACGGCTAAATCCTTCAGCAAGAGAATCCTTCAACAGCCACACCTCTTAGCCGGAGGCAATTTCCTCACGTTAGTACAAATGTGTGCTCAGAGTCATTCACTGGGAACAAGCAAAGCACAATCGGGGTCCTTCCCAACTCTAGATTCTCTCTAACCTGCCCACAGACGTCAGACGCCCACAGACGTCCACAGACAGGCTATTGCTTCTCGTCCAGCGGAGCAGCCGGAGGAGGAGGGTCCTTTTTGGCTGCGGAAGGAAGATCGTGGCCCTGTTTCTCCAGCATCCTGGAGGGATCTTCCCCCGCCGCCCCCTCCTTCACGTCCACGGCCTGCTCTTTAGCGTCTTCCTCCTTCGCCCCCTCCTTCACGTCCACGGCCTGCTCTTTGGTGTCTTCCTCCTCCTTCTCTGCCACATCCGAGGAGCCCCCCAAGATGTAGCCTCGGGGGGTGGGCGGCTGATAGCGGTACTTATAGCCGAAGGCACGCAGGTGGTAGGTGTAATACTCCAATAAATACATGAGCGTAGGGTCCACATAGTGGAAAGACACGGACACGTCCGAGCAGCAGTTGGGGCCCTGTGGGGACGAGGTGAGAAGAGAATAAACAGACAGGCCACGTTAGAACGGCATCAAGATCACAATCTTCAACGTGCACAAAGGAAATGCTCATTATTAGGATTAAGAAAACATATTCACCCCATATGGGGTTTGCACCAGATTCTCTCGGCCAATGGGTGGTCAGACCCAATCCATATAGTAGAGTGTACCCCTACCTCCGGTCATCCTGATGAAGATCCTTCAATCCAAATGTCGATTGCAATAAATAGAGCGTGAGCGAGTTTAACAGTGTGTGCAGTTTCTATTAGAGCTGGGCGATATAATGATAATTATCGCGATATATTTTAATAATCGATATCGGGGGGGAAATAGCGGGGGGAAAATATCGAATTCTTTTTTTTTTTACCTGCAACAGGGCAGTTTTAAAACCAGAGACAGTGGACAGACTTGTCTTTCTTGCCTGCAACTTAAAGTAATGGCTTTGCTTGTCCAAATGACAATACTGACCAAATTGAGATTTATTTTTCTCTTGTCCATTTATTTTGTTTGCTTTCTAATTTAAAATACAGTTTGAAACCGTCTGTACACAGTAGGCTATGTGTGCTAGCAGAGCTAGTCTCCAGCCACGAGTCACGGTGCACATGGGCGGTGGTTTGTCCACCAAAAAAGCACCAAAAGATAGAAAAGAAACTAGCAGAGCCAGAACTGTTCAACTCCCCTGGAGCCACAGCCAGCAGAGAAGCCGGTTAACTTTCGCTTTCAAACCAGCTGCAGCCTGAGAACTGGAGTGTGAGGGGATGTAACACTAAAGATGGCAGCAACGACAAAGAATTTCTGCAAAATAAATATACATCTGTTGTTTAAAAAAAAAATTATAATAATAATTAATACTTATAACAATATCGATAATTATCGATATCGAGTGATATGATATTGTTATTGTTATCGGGATATCATTTTTGGCCATATCGCCAAGCCCTAGTTTCTATTATTATTTATGCCGATCTTCAGTTTGTCCTGCACCTGATCACCAGAGTGGATGTGCACTCTCTGCTTTTCCAATTCATTAAGAAATGTACTCTTTAGTATAAATGTCCTCCCATCTCTGAAAATGCATTTTGGATGGATGACTATAAAAGACTTGAATTGTGTTTTAGGAAAAGGTATTTTTTGGGGTCGATTTTATTTGTATCCCCGAGACACGAAACAAAGCACTTTCTTCATGATCTAGTTTGTATAATCATAACAGTAGTACACCATTGCAACTTTATATGTAGTGTTCTGGGCACCTTGCCAGTTTGTAGCCGTGTTAGTCAACATATTTATGTCTAAACAGAGATACGTGAGTTACTCTGGTAAAAAACTGTTTGACTCAACGAGCAAGGCGTGCTTCTACTTTCTTGTTGCACACTTAAAACAAATCTGACACGTAAGCCAATGAGGTCACGGATGGCTGCACTTGCCTCTGAGATGGGGTAGTAGCAGTAGCTCCAGTACCAGAAGCTCTTGGGGAACTTGACGGTGAGATGCTGCTCAGGGACAAAGGGGTGGAACGTCTCCCTCTGGACGGTGTCCCTTGAGTCGGCCGCCTGCACCCCGACCTTCTCCATGCACTGCCCCATCGCCAGGTCCTCCACGGATGTGGTGTGAGTGCACACCTTGTTTTTGAAGCCCTCCACGAACCTCCGCAGGGCCTCCCTGCTCAGGACGTAGCCTGCGCCGCCGCTCATGTACCCCTGCTTGGTGTAGGGCTTGAACCTGCGTCCGAAGTAGACGGGCTCGTCGGGTGTGTGGTTAGCGAGCACCAAGCGCAGGTTGTCCACGATCACGTAGGTATCGTCGTCCGCCTTGAGGAACCAGTCAGCCTCGTTGGCGTGGTGCTCGTAGGCATAGTGGTAGGCCCGGATGGTCTTCCAGTAGAGCTGGTCGCGGCCCTCCTTGGTGCCCAGGCCCACGGTGGGGAAGTCGGGGTCGTCCACGGAGCTCATGAACACCACGATGTTGCAGTGGCGACTCCAGGTGGCCTTTACGTGCCGAGCCTTCTTCTCCAGGTTGCTGGGCCCCGTCATCACCCAGCAAAGAATGCGCACTTTGTTGTACAGCTCGTCCGCCATGCGGCTATCCTCGCCTGGGGAGGGAACAGACTCACGGTTAACTTGAGACGTCGTCACTCAGGGTTCCTACACATATAAAAAATTCCACACCATTTTCCAGACCTTTGGCTAATTGTTTGACTGCATTTGAATAAGTGTTCAGTATTGAAAGATAGCACTTGTTTTTCATATGTGTACATAATGTAAATATCTGTAGATGACAGCAGACATCTACTCGGTTCTTCCACTCAGGCTTTATATTAACACGAGAGGGCCTTTAAAGCTGAGAGAATTGAAGGAAATCATGGTTTATAACCTATATCTATAGATCTTAAATGAGGAGGACCGCTTCCATGTACGTGTGTGTTTTCAAGTTAGACTGTAGGAGAGCCACAGACAGGCCCTGTGAGAGAGATAAAGCCAAGGTCAGCATCGAGAGAGCATTCTGGATATCACTTAGATGAGAGGGGGGCAGGGCAGACCTCTGAGAGTGAGAGAGAGACACGTCGACACGTTGACGTTATAAATATGAGTTATTTTGGGTTTGAGGCAGACTAGGAGACGTGGCATACGCGTAGACACGTTGACAAAGCGACAGCAGTAAGCTGGAGGGTGGGGGATGGAAGGTCATCCACCCTCCTGAGCCACGAGATAGCTAGCTTCGGCTAACAGGGAAAGCTTTTGGCTAACCACTGGGCCGCAACAACCATCGAGCTGATAACAGGAGAGATTGTTAGAATAATACATTTCATATTCAGATTAATAAATCAGCTGAAAAATGACAACGTGTTTTGTGTATTCCACTAAAGGGGCTATTATCGTGTCTTTCTCTGGAATTACTAGAAATCTCCAAAACTATACTTGTATTCAAAACGGTATCAAACGGAAATGTACAGATGAAAAAACAATCCGTTTCGTACATGTTGACTGTAAGCAACTCATTGACGATCACTGTGTTATTTAGATCTATTGCTATTATATTTGATATGTTTTATGCACTCGCAAATAAGTCCTATTCTCCATTGGATATAGCGTTGGCACGGAAGGGCCATCAGCAGAGGGCGCTGTTGGCCTGGAATGAGTTAAAGGCTGAAACACGAGAATCCAACAGTATGATCAGTAAGTGTGGGCAATATGACTAAAGACTATTCTTCACAATAATAAATACAATATTTCTAAATAACTGTGGGTTCACAACTACCTAAAATGTGGCATTTTGAGTGCAATTCCAAAACATTTAAAGGGGAACTATTTTGCTATTTCTTTCACTATTTGGGCAATTTTACACAATTCCTGTAAGTCTATGAAACACATCTGTAAGGTTTTTTTTAATCAAATTCATTGTTTTGTATTTTTTTTTTTTTTTTTTTTTGTCTTTTTCCCCCTCCATTTTCCTCCGATTTTCTCCCATCCCCAATGTTTAGTCGTCTGCCAATTCCCAGTCCCTTCCTGGTCGCTGCGCTTTACCCCCCACAGTCAGATCATTTGGGAGAGTGGAGGCTACCACGTGCTTCCTCCGACACACGTCCAGCCAATCACCGCTTCTTTTCACCTGGCAGCGCGGATTCTCATTGAGAGGGCGTAGCGTGTGGGAGGACCACACTATCCCCCTCACGTCCAATCCGCGCTTAGCAGGCGCCCCGACCGAACTGTAGGAGTCGCTGTTTACAACGACCCGGACCCACCCCGCCAGCTTCTCCCACCCTCTGATACAGCCAATTGTATCAGTGCAGACGGCCAGCCAAGCTGGTGACAACCCCGGAGCTGTGAGCTGGATTCGAACAGGCGAACCAAGCTCACAGCTCCGGGGCTGGTGACGAACGCAATCTCCGCTCGACCACCTAACCGCCTATTGTTTTGTATTTCTAATCAAGTACTGTAGAGCAGGGGTTCCCAAAGTGGGGGTTGCGACCCCTAGGAGGGGTCACGAGCCGCCACGGGGGGTCGCCAGATGATTTCCAAAAAAAATTTAAAATAAAAATTCCCAAAAAAAGCAGGCCAGCCCAGTGTTTCTAGTTGCAGTGGCGCAATAGTTAGATAACCTAGGTGGGGAACAACCAGGAGATCACTGCAACTCACACAAGTTGGAGAACTATCTCTCTCTCTCTTGCTCACACACACACAAAGGGAGCCGCGTGTGATTGGTGGACGCGGGACCCTTACAAAAAACTAAAAATCCATCAAAATCAGTGTTGTTGCTAATCATTGACACATGCTAGCCTGTAATAATCCTCCCCAGAAAAAGCTACTTTGCATTTGATATACCGTAATTTTCGGACTATAAGCCGCGCCTTTCCCCCCCATTTTTCGACCCTGCGGCTTATATAACGGTGCGGCTTATGTGACTCGACGTGACCAAACCAGAAAACCAGAAAATGTAAAAATCGAAATATTGCTTTTTTGACTGCATTGAAATGTTATTTATCTGTTCCCTTATTTGCTAAACTTAATACAACTTGTAAATGAGTTAATTCTTGTTATTTGTCCGACAGTATTGTGTCCCAATGCTAATTAGTAATTACATATGGTAATTAACATTAAAACACCTGCGGCTTATAGTCCAGTACGGCTTATATATGTACACATCATTCAATTTAGCTGCTGCGGCTTATATTCAGGTGCGGCTTATAGTGCGAAAATTACAGTATTGCAACTATATGCCATCACACACACTGGCATTTAAAGGGTTAGAATTATAAAATGAGTATGTGGTGTTATGATCAGGGCTGAAGTTGAATAAAAGATTGTATTCTTTTTTCAATCTGACATTACAAAAAAACTGAAAATCCAGTGTTGCTAATCATATATGCTAGCCTGTTTTTTAACAATAATTTGTGATGCCATCACAAACACTGGCATTTAAAGGGTACAAATAAAAAAAATCCTGCACCAGAATGCAGGAAATGAAGTCTTTGTAACAAAGAATGTCCTGGTGGGGGACCCCCAGACCCCCCGCTTAAAAAGTGGCCTGACTGGGGCTATATTTCGCACTATATTTCCTGGCCTGAATTATTTCCCCAGTCCGGCCCTGGTTAAAAGCCTCCAATGCTTATTAGTGTGTGTGCGTTTGAACGTTTGCATGTTTCAACCATACAATTCCATAAAAAAAAAAATAAAAATAAAAATGCTCTCCTATAATAGGGGGGGGGGGGGGGCTCTCTGACACGTTATTTCGGGGGTCGCGGCCTGAAAACTTTGGGAACCCCTGCTGTAGAGCACCACGTTCTGCACTTCCAGATTCCAAGCTGTTTTTGGCTGGGCTCCGCCCATACTCGCAATGTGCTTTGAGTGACAGTCACCCACCTGCACTGGGACTTTTGGGGGAGAGAGAGAGAAAGTCGCTCTTTTATTTTGAAAACCCCCGACCGAAAGTGTTATAGTGTCTGTTGCTAGCAGCTTAACTTGTGTCGGCCGGTTCTGTGCTTTTCGAGCTAATGTAACATTAGTTTCCAAAGGAGAGGAGAGAAAGACCACGGCTCACATGCAGCTCAAACTACCTGTTGGAATAAATGAATTGATTGATGTTTAACTTGTCCCTGTGTGTGTCCAGTCATTTCGACTAGCAAACGTTGTCTGTATTTAACATTACCTCAGGATACCACTGTCTATTGTATTTAGTTAGCTAATGTTGATAGCATTGGATAGCATCAACCCTAGCTGGCTACAGCTCAACACCAGCCATGGAGATACTATTTACTAAATTATGGAGGCTTTTTAATCATCAAGGTAAGAGGATTTGTCATGATCAACTGAAGGGGTATGCTATGGAACAATATGTGCTTAGCTACTACTTGGGTTTTCAGAAAAAGGCCAGCTATGTGACGCTAGTATCGTGTATTGCATCACACACAGTGGCATCATCCCGATCAAGCTCAATAGCTTCTGTAACACGAACGCAACTACTCTGTACATGCCATTGTTGTTTAATAATAACTCCCGGTGTTTAATATTTACACTTCTAGCCAGGACATATAAGACATATATGTATCATGTTTCTTTTTTTGTTGGCTGGGTTTTGCATGCGGATTAAGGGAAATGTCAATCTGTTGTTGACGGTGGTAGTACAGGCGCAGTACATTTAGCTGTAAAAGCCAGATCAAGCTCAATAGCTTCTGTACATGCCATTGTTGTTGTGATGTTTTCACACGCGGGGTAAAGGAGAGGTGGGCTATCGCTTCAGGAGAAGACGCGTTTCGATTGTAAAGATGGTGATGCAAGGGGGGCGTCTTCAGAATTGCGCACTCTGGAAGCCGGTCTCAGAAAGTAGTGTCTTCAGGCTGCCAGAACGCAGTTCCGTGTGGATGAAAGGTGCCACTGCAATCGATCAAATACTTTGCCTGATACGACCGAAATCTGTTTAGTCTGGACATGGCCTAAAACTAGCCAGATATGGCCCTTTTGAAATTGTCTACGGTCCACAAGAGGCTGCCTGCAAATCTGGCCTGTTTATAGCCCCTTTCGTGACTTTCGGTTTGCAAGCCTGGGGCTTTTGTGACCGGAGTGAGTCACTTGCTTTTACGCCCCGATTACCCAGTAAGGAAACGACCAAGCGTCATCAAGGGGCTCGCGGTGTGTCAAGAATACATCAGATCTGAATTTCAAAGATACCCAGCGTACAATATGGGTCTAACACAGCTTCACGATGGGGTCTGGAAGCTCGGAGTTGCTAATAAACAGTTTAAAACATTGTTACTCGACGAGTGGTATTTACAGACCGAACGTCCATCTCCGCCGTTGGTGTCACAACGCATGCGCACCAGGCAGCTAATGTCGCATTCACGTTACGTGGGAAGAAGCGGAAGAACCAGAGGACATCTCGTTGATTGATTGATTGAAAACTTTATTAACAGATTGCAGAATGGGTACAATACAGTACAGCTCAATACACACAATTGTTAAGGGGATGCAGACCAGAGAAAGACTTTCGTCTTGTTTACATCAGGGTCCCCCATTTTCAATTCATCAGGACATATATGACATACATGACATACAGATAGTCAGTACTGCTACATCTATACATTTATGACATACCAGATTTGCAAATACAGTACTGTTTGTGATACAGAAGGAGTCAGGAAAAGGGAGTATATACATTTGACGTAGAAACTGTACATTGGAGGAGGTTGGGTGGGGGGGGTTGGGTACACTGGGATATTGACAACCATACTGGGTAATCTACATTGGAGGTGGTTGGGGGGGGGGGGGGGGGGCACACTGTATAAACAAGCAAAACTGTACATTGAGGGGGGGGGGGGGGACACTGTACAAACAAACAAAATTGTACATTGGACTATTGACAAAACCATACTAGGTAAATGACTGTACATTGGAGGGGGTTGGGTTAGGATATTTACAGGGGCCAGTGTTGAATTGCAGTCTCCTGTAGGTGTCCCTTGAGAGAGGTTTTGAAAGTGGGTAGTGATACAGCTTTGGGTAGGGCGTTCCACATTGATGTGGCATAATTGCGAAACGTGTTTAGTCCCTTATTTGAGCCGAATCTTGCTACAACTAGGACGCCTTCACGCTTTGACTCTATATATATCTATGGATGAAACGCCCACATCCATACTTCCGCAATTTGTGACGCGAAGTGGGAGATATCGGGTCTATAAAAGAATCCCATATGTCCTAGTAGGAATTACGTGAATGGTTTTTCCCAGTCGGAAGCTGGTTCTTCCGCTTCTTCCCAGTAACGTGAACGCGGCATTAGCTGCCTGGTGCGCATGCGCTGTGACACCAACGGCGGAGATGGACGTTCGGTCTGTAAATACCACTCGTCGAGTAACAATGTTTTAAACTGTTTATTAGCAACTCCGAGCTTCCAGACCCCATCGTGAAGCTGTGTTAGACCCATATTGTACGCTGGGTATCTTTGAAATTCAGATCTGATGTATTCTTGACACACCGCGAGCCCCTTGATGACGCTTGGTCGTTTCCTTACTGGGTAATCGGGGCGTAAAAGCAAGTGACTCCGGTCACAAAAGCCCCAGCCTGTTTAAAGCACATGTGATTGACCTTTACTCTTACATTTGCACCCTGGTTGGATGCCAAAATTATTTTTCGTTGTACTGTACTTGTGCTGAACTACTTTTTATGAAACCGACGACAAATATATGTAGTTTGAAACTATTAAAACTGCTGTTGGGCTTACCTTTGTGGTGAGGATGGTTGAGGTTGAAGAGAGCCAACCTATCCTTCTTCCAGTTCTTCCTCTCCTGCTCCAGCTCGGACGGCTGGATGAGCTTGTCCAGGCCATTGGCGTTGTGTTCCGAGAAAGTCTTTTCAAACCACACCTGCCTCAGGAACACGTAGAGCGTGAAGGTTCCCACCAGGAAACCAATGTAGAAGGAACATCTAGATCCCAAAGCCTTCATAGTGGACCAAATCTCCCACCTTCAGTCACTCCAACTTCAGCCAAGTGCTGAACAAACGAGAGAGAGAGAGAGGCGGACGTAACGTCAGGTTAATGTTACACTACGAGTACAATCCCATTATGTCCTTCATCTTTACTGTATTGTTGCTGTGTTGTTGGCGAGGTTTGAGTGGCTCCCGAGGTGTTACGTGTCAGCAGCCACTCCTCAAACCAGAGCGTGGTTTACTCACCCGTGACGAGAACGCAGGTGATGTTATTGTCATTACATGTCATCCCGACACTCAGTCAGTCCATCGTCGCGACTGCCAAATATCAACAATGATGATGATGATGGGGTGAAACGGCGCCAGCTTTGACCACTGTTACTTACGACCCAAAGTTCGCCCAAACGATAGGTTAGCCGACGTTAGCCATCCAATTGATTGATTGAAAAGTTTATTACCAGATTGCAGAATGTGTACAGTACAGCTCAATATATTTCACGTGTGACAAGCTAAGCTAAGTTAACAAAATCACTGTTTCCGATGAAAATACGGACGACAAAATACTTTAATCAGCAGTCCCCCGACTCCCCCGTGACATGGGCACAGCTGGCTAGGCAGCTAGCTAGCCTTAGCTCGTCCTGTGATCAACATGTCTCCCAGTCGGCTGGGCTAGCGTCGTCAACATTAAGGTTACCGCGTTAGCTTAGCTACCGAACGTTAGTTTGATCTGCCTCTTAACGTTAAATGCAAGTCGTTGGTTGTGGTCTACGAACGTCTAAACGTATACAGGGTGAGTATATAACCCAATATAACCTGCCTTGGAAGTTGTCACTCTGCTAATGTTACCAACTGGTATTTTTGTTGTACCAACGCCGCGTCGGCGTCGCCAGCGTTCTTCTGCTTCTTCTTCTTGTGTTTTGTTTAAAGGCGATTGGCAATTAACGTTTGAGGTGCATTACCGCCACCTACTGTGCCGGAGTGTAACACATCGTTTTCCTCCCAAAATTACCATAGATATATCTATGGAGACAACATTCCCTCATAGTATTTTAAACAACCGTTTCCTGTTAATCTCTTTCATTCAATATTCATATAATTGAAACAAAAGTATCTTTCTGCTGAGTATTTATTTATTACACTGAAATAAAATATGTTGAACTGATTCTTTGCTGGCAATACTCATTGATTGATTGAACATTTTATTAACAGATTGCAGAATGGGTACTGTAACTCCCTCTACTTGCAATGATGACAGCAACACGTTCTTGATATTACTGATTGGATTTATTTCAATCCGAACCGTGAGAACTGTGAAACACATACATGAAACAATAAATCACAGCTCAAACAATAACAACATACATCCATATTATCTCTACTTGTCTCTTAGTGTCACATGTCTTTGCAATGTTGTTAACCAAATTAACTTAACCTACAAGCACATTAAATCCTTCAATCGTTGATGCTTAGCAAGCCTTTAGTTAGCACCTTAGCTACATGGCATGGGCCTACACATAGCAACATTTACGACACCATTATTGGCTGCATGCAATAAGAGAGGAAATGATGGACTTTAGCATCTTCTTTCAGGATCTTTCGTGATGCTATGAACTCCTTACACGAAAGAGAGTCGGTGGCCGGAACGGCCACTTATATTATGGATGTGCAAGGTTCTAAAATGTTCAGCTATGACATCATCACGAACCTTCCAGAAGGTTGTGGCAGAACTAATATTCTAGCATGTTCTAGCATATTCAGCTATGACATCATCACACACGTGCCAGAATGTTCTGGCGGAACTAATGTTCTAGAATGTTCCTACCAATAGTCCGGTCTGGTAGGAACCAAACTTAAACTTAACACAGAGGCAGTTACAGGTACAATACAGTACGGCTCAATACACACAAGGGGATTGTTAAGGGGATGCAGACCAGAGAAAGACTTTCGTCTCGTTTACATCAGGGTCCCCCATTTTCAATGCATCATAACATATATGACATACATGGCATACAGATAGACAGTACTGCTATCTATACATTTATGACATACTCAACCCTCCCAATTGGATGTTTACCTATTATCTGTATTGCATTATTCAATCTTGTGTGACCCAATTGTTTAGTAATGTACACTCTCTTCTTTCCTGCATTTTCCCAATGATTTCCCAGGTCCCACTTTCTGTTGAGCGTCTGCTTTGTTCAGTGAAACCTCCAATACCACTTAAAGGGGAATACCACCCATTTTAAGAAGTCACATAATGTTCTTCCTCTGCCCCAGGTCAGTTCAGTCAGTATTTGTGAACACGCACCTCTCCTGAAGCTAGAAATCAGAGAGAACTCTCCATTCAGTGATGTCACTGGAGCCATAACATTTTCGTGTGAGCTCTTGCACCCAAATAATGTTTATATTCTAGCATAGAAGGTCTGATTCAGAACTAAGACCTAATTTGGATGTAAATGGACTGTATTTGCACTCACACACAGACGGTGGAGGCAATCATGCAAGGTGCAATCATGCACTTTGACGTGCTGCCGAGAATCGAACAGGGAACCTTCTGATTACCAGATGACTGCTCTACCTCCTGAGCCACATGTGTAAAAGCTCACACAAACACTTTATGGCCTCATAAAGCCAGAGCCCCATTCACATGGAGCTGGGACCAACATAAATTCGTAGTTTGAATATTGTTTGTAGTATCTCAAATTATATATCCTGCCGGCTTCCTGATGAGAATGACAATGACTTCAGGCTTTTCAAAACTGAACTTGAATCTGATCACCAAATCACCACCTTCATACAGTTGCCCTGTACGTGGACAACAACCTCAAATATAAGGTGGTAGAAAATATGTCTATTGTTATTGATAATGTGCTATGTTGAGATATGTAGAGAAAAACATAAAAATATAATTGTCAGCTGCATCTGCAGAGTTCCTGGGACTGATATTGACACATTCACATAAACTATGGAAAATATGTTCTCCAAATCCCAACAGAAAGACATTTTTGTCTGTGGCGACTATAATTTAAATTGTGACCACTGCATCCCTAAGGCAGGATCTGTTGGCTCAAAACTGGAATATATACAATGAAGAGGATATTAATATAGCATATAATATTTATTGGTATATTTGGGGAACTATTTGACAAAAACTGCCCTATTCAGAGATGTAAAGAAAAGAAAACTGAGACAAAGAAACCGTGGATTACGCATAAAAAAAAATATATATATATATATATTCCGGTAACAAAAAGAACACACTAAACAAGGAATACTTAAGACATAACTATAGATACTGAAAGTAAATATAAAAGATATAAAAACAAATTAATTCACATGATTAGAGCTAGTAAAAAAGATTATTATAATAATTTATTAGAAAACCATAAAAAGAATATAAAGGGATTATGGAGCATTTTGAACAGAATTATAAAAAAAGGATCATTGTCCACAGATTACCCGCAATGCTTCATTGACAACGGCAAAACAATAACCAATCTAAATGAAATAGCTAATGGTTTCAATGGGTCTCATTCCCGAATATTTTCCAAAGAGTTCTCTTGGAAGACTTATCTTGGAACCGACAGAATCAATGACAAGTTCACTCTGAGTCCCCAACGTGAGGGGAAGATGTCTTAAGTGTCTCAAACGGTCACAGCTGTGATATCTGCGTTGGGGAATGGCACCAGTCTGAAACGCGAACGCGCGTCCCCGTTCAGGTCATTTGCATACAAAACAACGCCTCCAGAGCTCCTTATAAGGCAACTAGGGATGCAGCTGTGTGAAAATGGCAGCGGAAGCGCTTTGCGACACATCAAAATTAGATTCGATTAATGTATTGTCATCATATATAGTACAGCTCGTGGTACACCTGCACAGTCTGTACTTATACTGTACGTAGGGCAGAGCATATAATATAGTATCTACGGAATCCTAATGAAACAAGTAACTAGAATAATATAAGCCTACTATTCTATTCTATTCTATTCTACTGTTCATTCATTAGACACGTAGGCCATACTGGCGCACACAAGACTTGTTATGGAATATTAATGCAGTCTATTTCCACACGATTAGCTTTTCTTATTTATTTATTTATTTATTTATTTATCCACTGTCATTTGCAGTGTTGGTGTACTAGTCTACATAATGTATTTCAATATCTGTTTTATTGATTAATGATACATTTGAAGGAATGCAAGTTATAGCTATATCAAACAAATGTCTGTCCCATTGTACCAATCATGTTGGCTATAACCTGCATTCTTTCAAATGTATAATTAATCAATAAAACAGATATGTAACAAATAAGAAATACAAATTCCACAGAAGGCATTCAATAATTATTATTTTCAATAATTTCACAATAATTGCATAATTGTGTTTGAATATCTGAGTGAGTTATAATTAAAGTAATTATACATTTGTCCAAAATAGCTGGTTCAGATATGGTTAATCCAGCTGCCCTGTGATCAGATAGAATAATGCAGAATAATGAAAGACCCTCACCACCCCAACAACAGCCTGTTCAAGCTGCTGCGGTCAGGCAAACGCCTGCGAACACCAGCAACTAGGACAGAGAGACTTCGGCTCAGCTTCTTCCCCCAGGCCATCAGAGTCCTGAACACTGAACTCTCCACACATAAGCACACATGAGCACACACACAACACACACACTGTATACGCTCACACACTAGCAGTCACTTTAGCATGAACACACACACACATGCTGCACACGCTCACACTCAACGGTCACTTTACACAATGAAAGGTCACTTTAAAAACAAGAACGGGAGTGGTTCTTGTATAGTAAACAGATGGATAGCAAGCTAGCATAAGGACACATAGTATAACTGTAGATTGTATAGTATAGCATTGTATAGTAGTGTACATAAGACCCAGTGCCTCATCCGTAGCTAACAGTGTATTGCACTATCGCAGGACCTTAGCATGTCTACCATGCTTTTTGTAAACTTTATGTACATATACCTGTTATGTCTTATTCTTATTACTTGTATTATTGCACAAATGTCTTATTCTCATCCTATTCTTATTATTGTATTATTGCACAATCGTTGCGGGCAAGCCCCCCCGCATTTCACTGTATGCTTGTATGCCGTGACAAATAAAACTCTTGACTTGACTTGACATCAGATGAATCCATATTATTTATCTTTCCGACATCAAATGTGTAATTTCTTATCGTACAAATATTTTCATATTTATTTTAATTATGATTAACACTTTGGTTGCCAGCCGGATATGACGAATTATCGCTTGGATGCCAGCACGTTAATCAATGGGAGGACGAGCACATTTGTGAGCGATTAAACTATATCTTAAATTGTGGCTATGGGTCTAATACACCCGTCGCTTATCAATGACTTGCTTGCATGTACAAAACGTATTGTTTTTACATCAGTACATTTCCGTTTTATACCTTTTTTAATACGAGTATAGTTTTGGAGATTTCTAGAAAGAAAAAAATATTCCGCGATAATAGCCATTTACTGGAATACACAAAACACGTTGTCATTTTCCGGCTGATTTATGAATCGTTTTCAAATAAACGCTAGATTATCGAGAGTATTTGTGATCTTATGCACGATACAAAAGCGGGCTGAAAAATAATTTATTCGTGCCGCGCTCAGCGCCTAACGCCACACACACACACACACGTTGTGAACGCTGTGAAAAAAACTCTGGTAACATAGAGTCCTTACCTCAGATCAGATGTTCTGCAAAAAGATGAATCCAATTCCTGATCGCCATTCCAAATATCGATCGCGTTTATTGATCCAACGTTATAGTCCAAAACAGATAATCGACGCTGCTTCCAGTCCCCTCAATGAATGCACTAGTATCAGGTTGCATGCCCCAGAAGTAAAATGTGGACCGGAGTTCTTTTTTCTGATGCAAGTCCCATCGACTCCAATCCAATGATGTGCAATACCATCCGGGAGACGATAGGGGGCTGTATTTGCCCTTTTCGAGCTCAGAGCCATTCCCAATGATAACGTCAGGCTGGATGGATGAAAAATGAATGGATATCGCTAATAAAATAAATAACGATTAAATAACGAGAAATCTCGTTATTGGCAACCAACACATGGTGAGAAATAACGAGAAATCTCGTTGTTGGCAACCAATGTGTTAAGTAATTAATTCCAAGGAGGCCTGTAGTGTTGACATGAAGGAATCACTATGATTCCTCCCAAATAAAGCCATTACGAACGGAGAACAGTCTGTCAAGTTAATAAAATGTTCAATCAGTCAATCAATCATAAGTGTGCTCCTCAGCACTATTAAATTCTGCTCTCAGCCACGGCCAAATCCGATCTCTTTGGGGAATTGCGCTACTAGCGCTAATATGTCTTAAATTGGCAGAAACCTGTCTGAGAGGAAATTTTTTGTCGTAAGTCCGTTCGGGAATGAGACCCAATCTTCTTTGTTAATATAGGACCCACACTTGCAAATTAAATTATAACAGCAGAGACAGAGGAAAATGTGCCAGCCAATGAGTGGGGTTTCTGTAACCCAAACTCTATGTTCTTGAGAGCTGTGGAGGAACAGGAAGTTATGGAAACTGTTAGCAAATGCAAAACTAAGATATCTACTGACTGTAATGACCTAAGCATGTCACTTGTTAAAAAAAACAATGGATACCATAGTAAAACAGTTTACCTTCATATTAGGGGTGTAAAGGTACACGTATCCGTACCGAACCGTTTCAGTGTGTACCGTACCGTACTGAACAGGGACGTGAATGAATGAATGAATGAAAACTTTATTTAACAGATTGCAGAATGGGTACAATACAGTACGGCTCAATACATACAATTGTTAAGGGGATGCAGACCTGAGAAAGACGTTTGTCTTGTTTCCATCAGGGTCCCCCATTTTCAATTCATATAGACATTTATGACATACACAACATACATGACATTTATGGCATAGGGACATATATTTTATGCTTTTTGGGGGGTTTTGGTGATCACATATTGAATATTGAACTATAATAATCAGTGCAGGAGCTCACTTATCCTTGAAAGACACTTTTATCACTTAAAAGGCCCATACATCTCCATAAATGTTCAGGGGGGAGGGAATAAGTGCTTACCCTACAGACGCCAAGAAGTGCTGTATATTCTGTATTGTTTAATATAAATGCATTTTTTATTCCAATCCCCATTTGTATTTGAGATTCCCAAATCCCATCGGACTTGACTTCTTCGTGTCCCTCAATGAGTGTAATACCAGCATTCAACTGTATGCGCCACAGCGGTTTCTATCATCATCATCATCACCACCCACGCTATGCATAAAATATAGGTCCGCGAAGAGGCATGCTGAGGAGGCCGTGCAAACTGCAATGGAATATGGGGCATCTCTCTCTCTTTACCTAATATTTTGATTCTATCCTGAAATTTTTCAGTTGGAAGGGCAGTCTATATGCGTAACGGCATTTTTTATTTTTTTTTTAATAAATGGCACTTTTTTTATGAGGCTCAAAAAGGCAGGTGCTCAAGCTCTTTACAAGTCGATTATTAATTTCAATATAGAATATTCGTTGACAGTCCTACAAGTACAATTAGTTACTGCACACTACATCACCCCTGAGTGGAACATGGAAAGCCAAACTTTCCCCCACTATACCGAAAATCCGTACCGAACCGTGACTTCAAAACCGAGGTATGTACCGAACCGTGGTTTTTGTGTACCATTACACCCCTACTTCATATGCAACTTGTCATTCAGGAATGGTGTATTCCCAAATAAAATGAAAAAGGCAAAGGTCATCCCAGTCTACAAAGCAGGCAATAAACAACACTTCACAAACTACAGGCCAATTTCCTTGCTCTCACAGTTCTCAAAAGTACTGGAGAAATTATTTGTGGACAAGTTGGATCACTTTGTAGAAAATAATTACTTACTAACCGAGAACCAATACGGTTTTAGAGCCAACAGATCGCCCTCAATGGCATTGATTGAATTAACTGAAGAAATAATAACAAACATAGATACACAGTTTACACAGTTGGAGTCTTTGTAGATTTAAAGAAAGCCTATAGATCACAAAATCCTTATAAGGAAAATGGTAAAGCAATGGCTTCAGAGGGGTTGTGTCAGATTGGCTTGAAAGCTACATAAAAAAACAGAGAACAACTTGGAGATTGCAAATCTAGATGTATGAAAATAATGTGTGGAGTCCCTCAAGGCTCGGTTCTGGGACCCAAACTGTTTAATCTATATATTAATGATTTGTGCTCTGTGTCAAATGTATTGAAATGTGTACTATTTGCCCCTGTACATAACATGGTACAAACATGTTCTGTATGGGGAGGACATCCAGCAGCTTATGACAGTCTTAACAATAGAAATTAATAAATACAAAATCTGGTTTGATATAAATAAATTATCTTTAAATCTAAATAAAACTAAATTTATGGTGTTTGGAAACCACCAGATAAAAACAGACATTCAGTTGATAATAGATAATAATATAATAGTAAGAGTATATGAAAATAAATTCCTGGGAGTGATTTTAGACCATAAACTCTGCTGGAAACCCCATATAAAATATGTGAGGGCTAAAATGGCAAAGAGCATCTCAATCATTAGTAAGGTGAGACATGTACTCAATCCCAACTCATTGCACACTGTACTGTGCAATGATCTTGCCTTACCTGCATTACTGCACAGAGGTATGGGGTAACACATACAAAACAACCAAATACATTGACTATCCTACAAAAAAGAGCAATAAGAGTAATAAACAATGCAGGATATCGGGACCACACACACACTGTTTCTACAATCACACATTTTGAAGTTCATTGATATGGTAAACTTTAAAACTCTGCAAGTTATGTACAAAGCAAGAAATAATCAATTACCGGTAAATGTAAGAAGCAAATTAATTGCATATTAATAAAAAAAAAAATACATATGATACTGTATTGTACGTTATATCATATTACATTATATAATCATATTATAATTCATTTGTATATTATATTAAACTATATTTACACTATATACTATTATATTATGGTACTATATAGCTCATATCACATTATATATGTGTTGTATACACTATTATGTACTATATACTATTATATACTGCGGGTATACTATACTGTACTGTAATGTGTACTATATGTGTGTACTGTAATGTGTACTATATTATGTATGTATGTAAATAAAAAAATAAAAGGGTAGGGCCCGACAAGCCTAGTGCTTCTCCCTAGCCCTTTTCGGACAATTGGACAATTCTGCAATAGCAGCTGGTAAAACTTTGCTGATTTATGGAATGACCATTGTTATGTGTCCAAAACCCTAAATAAAAAATAACTGAACTGAACTTGAACCTCCTCCACCCACTGCAAACCCCAGCAGGGGGCCTTTCTGTGTGGAGTTTGCATGTTCTCCCTGTGTTTGTGTGGGTTTCCTCCGGTTTCCACCAACACCATGAAAAGACATGCATGAGCCTAGGTATATCCTGCCGTCGCCCTGGCATTACAACTGGAGTTGGTCACCGCCGCGCTGCACTGCGCGGCTGCCCACTGCTCCTAAAATAGTTAGGATGCAGATGATTCACATGCAGAGGATTAATAAAAGTATAACTCAACTCAACTTAAATTGTGATCATCTCAGCTGTATTTACTGCTAATGGTCTGATGTTCGTTCATCATGGCGCCTCCTATCTCTGCTACAATAAATGCAAATCCCTTTACTCTTTTACTGTATGAAGCACAATCTCAGGAGGGTCATACAGAGCCAAGCATTTCACTATAATTGGTTCTACACGTCATATTTTGTTTTACACGAAGAAAACATGATTGGGTTTTGATATAAGAATAGGAAGAATTATGGGGCGGCTAGGTGGTGTAGTGGGCAAGGCACTCGCCACCAGTGTGGAGACGCTAGGATTCGCGTGTTCGAATCCAGCTCTCCACATTGTTTTCAGTTTAGCTGGTCGTCCGCAGTAATACACATTGGCCGTATTACGGGGAGGGAAAACTGAAGGGTGGGGATCGAACGTTGTGAACAAGCGACTCCTACAAGTCGGTTGGTGCGCCTGCGCAGTAGAATCAGGAAGTGTCAGGGGCAGCGTGAGCCTCCCACGCGTTACTCCTCGACACTGAGAGATCGAGCTGCGCAGGTGAAAAGATGCGACTGCTGTTACCTCAAGTACCGGAGGGGACTTGTGCTATGTATGACTTAGTCCACATTGCAGCCGGCTTGTGGGAGGCAAGAAACAGCGTTTGTGACAGGGGAGGGTTGAATTGGATGATACGAAATTGGGATGGGAGAAAATATAGAAAAATGGGAGAAAAAGTGGATAAAAAAAAAAAAAAGAATAGGAAGAATTATTTGGCATATATTGTTAAATAGGTGCACATTATGACCAGGGAAATGATTGTGATGATGGCATTTCAGTTTGACTTTAATCTATTTTCTATCATCACCACCTTCCCTATCCGAAGGCATTCTTTCTAAAACATTGCAATCTGCCTACTGCAAGTAAATCTATGTGGGATTAACCTAGAAGGTATTGCTTATAATGGTACTGCAGGTGAATATTCTCTTCAATACAATCCCATTACTCTATACCAGGGGTCGGCAACCCTAGGCTCGCGTGCCCGCATTGGCCCGCGGGAGCATTTTCATTGGCACGGGGGGCAGCATTAAAAGAATAAATAAAAATTATTATTATTTTTTTTACTTTGCTTTGAAATATTATAGTGAATATTTTGCACTGTTGTCGCATTTATCTTGTTGAAATCCTCCCACCGGTTCTTTTTTGTAAGTCGACTGTTTTGCACACCTCTATGACAGCTATACAGCTGTTCCCATGGTGCTCAGCTGTAGCTGTCAGCTGGCCTCCCGCGCCTGCGCGCAGTTCCCAGGTAATCACACAGTGCTGCGGTTGCATTCTGTATGTGCCGTCTTCATAGGCGGCGGATGGGCTTCAGGTCGAGGTAGGCTGTATTGGGTACAGTACAGTACAGCTCAATACATACAATTGTTAAGGGGATGCAGACCAGAGAAAGACTTTCGTCTTGTTTAACGTACAGTACAGCACACGTACAGTACACACACCGATGGTGGAGGCAGCCCACGTGGCATTTTGGATGTGTCCAAAAATGAATGGGCAAATGTGAGTGAAATGGTCGCACTGTATGCAGCTGTTTGTCTGCATTCGCCCCCCCCAGCTCAGATTTAGGGTTGATACAACCATCATAATAATATTGTTAATAATAACA
This sequence comes from Notolepis coatsorum, assembly GCF_963971535.1. Lineage (NCBI taxonomy): Eukaryota > Metazoa > Chordata > Actinopteri > Aulopiformes > Paralepididae > Notolepis > Notolepis coatsorum. Next base: position 156,296,010 of record NC_140170.1, on the reverse strand, counting down.
ATAATGATGTAATAATGTAAAATTATCATAAAAAATACCTGACGTAAAAATTACGATGCATGGAATATTGTTGATATGGCACACTAGTTACAACTATATTTCAAACTGGCACTTCATGTCAAAAAGGTTGCTGACCCCTGCTCTATACTATAGAGAGTCTATACTATAGCCACTTCATTTCCAATCCATACAAAGCTTCCATCCTTTCATCCAGCTATCTGACATTCCCAGCAGGAGCACCTTTGTTGTTGGATGATCTTCTACACGACCTTGGAGAAGACGGTAAGCAAACTTCCCATAATGTGTTCCTTTTTTTTTTATCCACTTTTTCTCCCATTTTCTATATTTTCTCCCATCCCAATTTCGTATCATCCAATTCAACCCTCCCCTGTCACGAACGCTGTTTCTTGCCTCCCACAAGCCGGCTGCAATGTGGACTAAGTCATACATAGCACAAGTCCCCTCCGGTACTTGAGGTAACAGCAGTCGCATTTTTTCACCTGCGCAGCTCGATCTCTCACGCTGCCCCCGACACTTCCTGATTCTACTGCGCAGGCGCACCAACCGACCTGTAGGAGTCGCTGTCCACAACGCCCGATCCCCACCCATCAGTTTCCCACCCCCTAATACGGCCAATGTGTATTAGTATGAACGACCAGCTAAACTGAAAGCAATGTGGAGCGCGTCTCCGCATTCGTGGCGAGCGCCTTGCCCACTACGCCACGTAGCCGCCCCTCCATAATGTGTTCCTTTAAAGCTTGAGCCTGCACTACTTCCAGTTTCCCTAATGATGTCTTTGCAGCAGATAGACAAAACAACTATAGTCCAATGCAGACCTAATCAATGCTATACAGTATACTGGCTTCAGAATACATCAGGGAAGGAAGTGCTTGGTAGAGGAAATCAAATCAGTCGGTTGAAGTCCAGCGACAGGTATAGAAAACCACAGTTTGCAGGATATCAGTAACCCTGTCACTGAGGAGGAGGGGGAAAGCACTGTAGGAGGGGATGTAGACGGTACTGAGGGCAGCCTGTCGGTCAGAGAGAAGAGCTGTGGGCAAAAAGCTAGAATTAAATGGCATAGGCCCAAATTAAAGGAAAGAATGGGATACGGTTAATAGGGATTTCAAAATGTTCAATGGACTTAAAGGCTTCATTGACAAACAGGGTTTTTGTAGTTATGGAGAAATATGCAAAAAATTTAATCTCACCAAGTCCACATGGCTTTTTTACATACAGTTACGGCTATGTTTGAAGTCTCACGGTGTTCCATTAGACATACCAATTGAACACCACAGATACCACAAATTCTTCTATGAAAGAGAGACATCGAGAGGTTTTGTTTCAGATTTTTATCATCAATTACTAACGTCCTCGTATGAAACCCTCCAACTAGACTCTGCCTGGAGGAGGGATATACCAGACCTGGAAAGTGACTTTGATTGGCAAGGAGCCTGGGCAAATGTCCGACTTACATCAAGGAACCCGGACCATCAACAAATCAATCTTAACTATATTCACAGGACATACTTGACTCCTATAAGACTGAGCAGAATGGGTCTTAAACAAGACTCCAAATGCTCCCAATGTACAAATGGGGACAAAGGGACATTTATGCACATGTATTGGGACTGCCCACCAGTTAAGACATTCTGGAAAGATGTGACCCAACAATTATCAAAACTCGTATCTTGGAATATACCTGTACACCCCTCGGTATTACTATTGAATGATGTTTTTGAGTTTGCAGTAAATCCACAGCTAAAGAGATTGGTTTTATCGGGTATCACAGTAGCTAAAAAGCTGATCGCATCACAATAAAATACAAAAAAGGCTTCATTGAGCATTTATCCTTCATCGTTAGGGCACAAGTATCTTGCCTTTTATTATAAATGTATATGGTTTGTAAACAATTCTGTCCACATCCCATTCTCTGCCTGATACATGTTATTACATTTATGGTCTTTCTGTATTCCACGTCACCCGCATCAAATGCCCGCACATTCCACGCATCAAACCACTGTAAGGAGCTGAGGGTCTCTCTCTCCTCTCTCTCTCGCTCTCTCTCTCACACACACAACCAATTAACCCATTAGTTCAGGCCTTTCAAGGAGAATAGACAAATACCCTCAAGAGTGTGCGTTAGCAGAGGAAGGAAAGAGCTAGGTGGAAACACCTCACCAGCTCAGCTTGGATGGACAAAAAGCTGAAAGAACACTCTGAAACTGTGGGTTTTTCAGTAAGGTAGTCAGGTGCTCCAATGGGAGCCAGTATAATTTTTGTATTTACCACATTTCAGTTTTTTAAGTAAAAACCTCTGGCCATTGTCCAGCGGCGAGCTTCAGTTGTGTTTGATTATTGAACAACCATTATTTACATTTTGTTATTTAGCTGACACTTTTATCCAAAGCGACTTACAAGTTTTGTACGACAAGTCAGCAGGAAGGGCGCAACTCTATCAGCTGAGTAACAATGTTGATCAAAGTGTTGAGTGCTACAGTGTAGGTTAGTATATTAGGACAAGTGCATGACAGTAAGGTTAGTTAGGGTTAGATTCTTTTTTAGATATTGATTGAAGAAGTGTCTTTAGTCGACGGCGAAAAATTTGACGGGTTTCAGCTGTCCTAACTGGTGGGAAGTTCGTTCCACCATTGTGGGGCAAGGACCGAGAATAGGCGGCTTCTCTTTGATGACCCTCCCGGAGGGTCCTTCCACCTACTTTTGTTACACCACATTCCTATAGCAATTGAAATGATCCAACCCAACCCCAGGCAAATTTTTAAAGCTTCATCTTATCACCAAGAACTTTATTTCTTGTGAAAAACAATGTTTGCATTCTTAGCTGCAACCAGCAGCTCTATAGGTCACTCTGCCGGTTGGTCCACAAACATCTCCCCACCCTCTAGCAGATACAGGTCTTGCCTTAGGAGGCTGGAATTGTGCATGTTCATGCAAATTTACTTGATTTTCTTGCTCTTTTTTGCAGATGCCACACCATCTGCAAACAATGACGTTCCACCAATGTTACCCTTCCTGTTCCGTGAGTAACAAAAGACCAGGGTCACTTCCTGTCCAGGGGTTTTCAAATTAAAAGTGCATAGGGACATAGTGGATACAAAGTGTGGGTCGGGGACAGTCGGAGTCGGGACGCACATGTGGGTCTTGGGAAGATTAAGATGGGTCCCCAAACCTTTACTCTGGAGGCATCATATGAAGCCGAAGCCCTCTGAAGTCCATTGAGAATGAAGACAAGTTAAAATAAAACACATAGTTTAGCAGTCTAAAAGCAGGATACATTTAGTCCTACTAGCCTACACAATATTCTGCTGCCAAATCCGTTTGAAAATGTGGGGCCCTGAAACAAACAGCGCTTAGAGGAGGAGGTTGTTGATGAAGGATCAAAACAATTTATATTTAAAACTATTCATAAGTAATCATTATCTTGGCCACTATTTATTAATTTATAAATGACTTGATTAGAAGATCTGACAACTAGGGGAAACCCAAGTGGTCTACTATTAGGTTTACCTGGTGAGTGAGATATGGACCACCTAGAAAACCCTTTCACAAAGAAAAAAGTTTCTTGTAGCGGAGGCTAATCCAATAAAATAAAGATTTCCTGGTGACGAAAGATACAGTTCTAAATGACACAGTATAGTAGCAAATTTTTATATGCTTGCAGTTTTGGGGGAACTTTATTCTTAGTCTTAGATTGCCATATTTTATGAAAATGCCACAATAACCTTTGTGTGCTTGTTGAAATACATAATCTCCAATATTCCCAGTTTTGATTTTGTTTTAGCTATACAGTCAGGTCCATAAATATTTGGACATCAACACAATTTCCATAATTCTGTCTCTGTACACCACACTTGATTTTAAATGAAACAATCAAGATGGGCTTTAAGTGCAGACATTAAGCTTTCATGAGGGTATTTACATCCAAATCAAGTGAACGGTGTAGGAATTACACTACAATTTCTATATGTGCCTACTCCTTTTTAAAGGGACCAAAAGTAATTGGGTGTAAATACCCTCAAATTAAAGCTGTTTAATTTCAAGTCAATTGTGGTGGTGTACAGAGCCAAAATTATCATAATTCTGGCTCTGTACACCACCACAATTGACTTGTAATATATTATAGACCTGCTGCTATTCGCAGGGAGCACGGTGGGTTTTTAGGTTGCATTGCAAAATCATTGTGGCAAACCAAAATGACAGCAGTCCAGGACCCAGAGCAAAGTCGGGCAACGCAGTGCTTTATATCTGGTTTTATAATCCGGATAAGACGAGTCTACGTCACGCCTTGTGGAATCTACGCCCCACGTTCGGCAGTGACAGCAGGTCTGTATTGAAGCTACGCCCCATGTTCGGCAGTGACAGCAGGTATGTATTGACACTGCAAACATGTGTAAGTCAATAGAAACACAAGGTTGATTTGAACCTTTAGAACAATTTGAACACATTTTTCTTGTACAACCAGTGTGTCGCAGAGAGGAAGAGAAAAGGATAAAGAACATCCAATCCGGTATTTCTATAGAATTTTTTAACGTGACTATACAAATGTTCTAAATGGACTAAATTTCATTTCCGGTTAGTTGCTGCAGTGTTTGCTAATAAAGACTTGACAGGAAATCGGAGGATAGGCTAGCCCTTTGGGCACACCAAAAAAAATAAAAAATGAAAACAATTGAAAATATCAGAGGAATCCTATGGTTTTTTTTATTTTTATTTTATTTTGAATTAACAATGTATGTTGTGTACAAATACCTATATTTACAAGGCAGCTCAAAGTGACTCAATGACTTAGACTGTGAGGCCAATATTGTTCTTGTGGTGACACACCAGCCAAGCATACAGTACAACCATGAGAAAAGTATTAACTATACTCAGCCGATTCATGAGGGTTCTTTATTTGCAAAGAGCTTAGAATATTTGGCAAAAATATGCACGCCACACCTTGGTGCAAGAGCACAGAAGCCTCTAATGCAAGAGGTCCGCACACAGAAAGATCTACTAAGTTCTATGGTGCATCTCTGGCTGTCGGGGGTTGTAGCTCCGAGAGGAATCTTGGGCCAGTTGAACATTGTAGCTACGTCTAGGTCGTCAGCATAGCCTGAAAGGATGCCTTCATAAGGGCTCGGGCCCACAGTCTTAGAGTCTGAAATAAAGTTTGGTATACAAGATTGCACTGTGATGAAATTCTGACATCTTCACTCGATGCTCCCGCTAGATTTGTGCTAATTTACAATTGAGTCAAGATATAAAGCTAAATTATGTACAGTTTAAGATCTATGGAGCTACTATTATTCACAAACTATACAAATTAAGCCCTTAAGATACACCTCTGAAGCATCATTAGAAAAGTTAACTGTGGATTCACTATATTTTGGTACAGTGCATCTAAATGACGTAGATGTAATCTTGCACCCACAGGTAATTGTAGACGTAATCTTGCACCCACAGGTAATTGCAGACGTAATCTTGCACCCGTAATCTTGCACCCACAGGTAATTGCAGACGTAATCTTGCACCCACAGGTAATTGTAGATGTAATCTTGCACCCAAAGGTAATTGTTAATGTAATCTTGCACCCACAGGTAATTGTAAATGCAATCTTGCACCCACAGGTAATTGTAGATGTAATATTGCACCCACAAGTAATTGTAGATGTAATCTTGCACCCACAGGTAATTGTAGATGTAATCTTGCACCCACAGCCAATTGTAAATGTAATCTTGCACCCACAGGTAATTGCAGACGTAATCTTGCACCCGTAATCTTGCACCCACAGGTAATTGTAGATGTAATCTTGCACCCACAGGTAATTGTAAATGTAATCTTGCACCCACAGGTAATTGTAGATGTAATATTGCACCCACAAGTAATTGTAGATGTAATCTTGCACCCACAGGTAATTGTAGATGTAATCTTGCACCCACAGCCAATTGTAAATGTAAGCTTGCACCCACAGGTAATTGTAGATGTAATCTTGCATCCACAAGGTTACTCTGGCATGGAATCGTCAACAGATTCTTGTGAGATAGAACAAATAGCGCCATAAGAAATTACTCTACATTTTCCTGTAATTTCTTTTAAATCCCTTTTACAGTGCGCATGACATTAAACTGAAATTCAATTATTCAAAACTTCAATTGAATAAATGCATGAATTCCAAGTATCCAGAAATGTCTTCTAAAATCTTAAAGTGCCACAGTATAAAGTGTACAGTTAACAGTAGAATCTACAATTAAACAGCCTCGTCGGGCTTGCCGATCATCTCATCAGCAAACACGCTATGCTTTATCAAAATGTTTCACAAAAACAAATCTGAAACCTTTAAGAGGAATTGCCTTTTCTTTGTTTTAAATAGTCTTCAAACATTTATCACACTTTACCAAAATGGTGAACTGTAATTGAACGCCCTTTGTTTTTACAAAAACATCCTTCGGTTTGGATTAAACGTCGAGAAGATCTTCTTCTGTATGAAATGGCACCAGATGAGACACATGTAGGAAGTCATACCGTTGCAGATACACAGTGTGCTGTTGACGACACGATTCACAATGTTGTGAACATTCAGTAGAAGTCAGTGAAACACTCCTTTAAAAAAAGCGAAAAATAAAAAAGGGTAATTACACCAATCAGCTTTCTAGCTATCCATCAAAAATCAGAGAGGCGGGGGGAAGAACAACATCCCTCAACTACTACACCGCCACAGCAGAGAGACGCTGGGGTTTCATCATGCAACGTACAGTACAGCACAAAACTGGCGCCTTGTAGAAGAACGACATCTGTATTAATGTTGTCTGCCCAGGTTTAATTGCAAAGGACACGGTTTAGAGTTCTGTTGGGGTGAAAAAGAGACCCCTCCTTGCTCACTGGTCTCCACAGGAGTTTGGTTTAGCATCGCGACGGGCGAATGGTTCAGGAGTTCAGATGTCGACGTCGTCCGACTCGGACGCCTGGCCGGCGGACTGGGACTCGTCGTGTGACTCGCCCCACGCGAACCTGTAGTTGTTCTCCAGGTCCTGCTGCCTCTTCTGCTCCTTGTACACCTCCTCTGTACCGCCGGTCTGAGGGAGGGACAGAATGAAACAACCAACTGAACAACTTCCATATTCATACCGATTATGAGTCGATCGATCTTGATAAGTTAAACTGTGAAGAAATCTAATTTTTTCTTTTGCTAAGGATCCACGGGAAATTATTTGGAGTAACTCATTTGAACATTATATTAAATGCATACAGTAGGTTTATAAAACAAGTGGAGCTAAAACACAGGTTGTCAACAAAGAAAATAAATGATGCAATAACAACAGACAACTGCATATTACATGCAGACACTGCTGCTACTTACTGTATAATATTTAATCTTTTTAATTTATCCGCTGTTTATTTTTTTACCTTGAAAAAACAACAACATATACCTTGTATTGTATAGTTTGTATAGATGTTTAGTTTATAGTTTATAGTTATACTTTATAGTATAACAAGTTTTGAAAATGTGAAACATAGTCTGAATTTTTTTATTGCAGCTGTATAAAAAAAAAAAAAAAAAAAAAAAAAAATCCCAGTTGTATTTACCAGTAGGTTTATCAGCAGCTCCCTGAAGGACTTGGTGTCCTCCTCAGTCAGCCACTGATCCCCGGCCTCCTCTGCATTCTTTCGCGTCAAAATCTTGACCTCAATTTTACCTAGAAACAAGGAGAAAGGAGGACTAGCCAATTAAAGACATGCTGCCAAGTGGACTCCATTGAGAAGTGGGGGGAAAACATTATTCATTAGTAATTCACTGTGTTCATGTAACCCTTGTGATAAAAAATATATTTATTGACAACAATGGATGTACAAAAACAAACAAATCATGGATGACACACAATTGCTTTGCTTTGAGAGCACTTTGCTTCGCTTTGAGAGCACTTCTTTGAGATGAGCAACAGGCCAGTGGTTCCACAAGGTGAGGTCTGAAATGTTTCTATAATTTCATTCTATGTGAGGTTGTGATCAGAGCTGCTTCCATTCCAATTCATAAACAAACAAAAACAAATGTATTTAAGGGGGTCCATAGCCAAGTACCTAATTATTTGGGGGCCCTCTGCCAAATGCCTGTTTGGTAGTTATTTTGCATGAAAAAGTTAAATAAACAAAGAAATTATAAGCAACGGGAATCGTAGCTGATCTGATCACTAAACCTCTTAAAAATACTAAAGCTATCAAATACATAATGTATTATTCTTTCTTTTTCAAAATGGCCTTCAAAACCCAATTTACATGGAAGATGATGACAGTTGAAAGATAATGTATTGTGTGCAGAATCAGATATTAACAGACAGACAACAGTAGCCACTCCTAATTATTTACAATTCTTCAACCATTTTGTGGATTTAACATTGTCGTCCTTTCACTGCACACTATGCTTATTGTATTGTAAATTAGAGCTATCTTAAACGGGGAAGAAAGACCGTGAGGTTCTAAACTGTGTGGGTATCAAACAGGAAGTAGGACTGTCAGGTTCTAAACTGTGTGGGTATCAAACAGGAAGAAAGACTATCAGGTTTTAAACTGTGTGGGTATCAAACAGGAAGAAAGAATATCAGGTTTTACACTGTGTGGGTATCAAACAGGAAGAAAGACTTATCAGGTTTGAATCTGTGTGGGTATCAAACAGGAAGAAGGACTGTCAGGTTTTAAACTGTGTGGGTATCAAAACAGGAAGAAAGACTTGTTATCTGCATTGCGTTTACCCTTTTTCTTCTCTGCATTTATTCTGTCTATATTATGCTAATCATTATGTCTATTTAACCACTGTGAAGCACTTTGGGCTGCAATTCTTGTATGACAGGTGCTTTACAGACAAAGTGTATTATTATTTTGTTCCTGTACTTTATACACTGGACAGAGATGAGAAGAGAGAGACCGTTTTGCTGAAAGACAGCAGATGGAAGAGAGAGATAGCGGGCCGGTGTGTTTCTGGGCACTCCCCTTCCTACCTTCGGCCTTCAGTCCTGCTCTCTCTAGCTGCTCTTTAACCACGTCCTTTATGTGTTGCCACTGGGGGTCGCCTTCTCCCATCTCCTGAACTTTCACCTCCCCATCCGGGCTGCTGCCCGTCTTATACTTAGTAATTCTGATCTTAACATGGTCGTCGGCCGCCTGGTCTGGGGTGTGGCGAGACACAAGAGGGGGGACAAACAACAGAGGTCACCTCAAAACAACACCCAGCGGGAGCGGCGGCAGGATGGAGGAGGTAACGATGTACGATGTATGTTTCTACGTATGCAAATGTAGGGTTGCGATGTATGGTCAGATTTTCCTCAAGTGTTGCCAGAGATGACGACAAAATCATCCCAAAGGTTTTACCCAAATCGGCAAAAACCCAATGAAAGAAAATGATAAATCATCCCATAGGTTTACCCAAGTCAGCATGAACCGAATTAAAGAAAAAATGTATGTTAAATCATCCCATAGGTTTACCCAAGTCGTAAAAAAAAAAAAAAAAAAAAATTAAAACTAGATAATATATTCCGTTCGATTTATGCGATTACATCTGTATCTGTGTCTCCGTCTGTGCCGGACATGTATTGAGACGCTACAAGTGGAGGTACTGGACGTGGGATGAGGACGAGTCACGACAAACACCCACATTATGGATGAATATGGAGAAGATGACGGAGTGGGACACGGTGCAAATGAACCGTGGAGGAGATCCCGGGGGAAACCTCCCACCTACCTGGCTGTTGTGGGGCCAGGCTGGGGCTGCCCCTGGCCGGGTCGTTGGCCCTCTGACCTGCCCCTGCATGCTGCTCTGGATCCTGCACGTCTTTGTCCTCCAGGTGGTCCAGCAGCTTGTCCAACGTGGTCTCCAGGGTCTGTGTGGCCTGGGTGCGATCAAACTCCCCTTTCAGTCCCTCCGTCTCCATCTCCTGCTGGGCCTGGAGTGGAGGGGCGGGACATTTAGACAGCGAGTCCAACGTGGAAGTGCGTGTTCGACTCAGTGACACGAGTGCAAGTGGGGGGGAAATAGTCTGGTCACGCCCCGTAATGTACATCGAGCGTCGTATCTGGTTTTTAAGATACAAAGCACTTCATAGACCGGCAATGTAACAAACTATATGTAACCATCTACAACTCACTCACTCGGTCGGTCACTCTGCTCCTAGTGGCTGCTCACAGGCATGGTGCTTTGTGTAAGAACAGTTCCATCTATGTGAGGGAGAATGCCACACGGTCACCTGGTTCATGTTTATTCTCGTACAGTACCTTGGCTTGTTTATGATGTAGTTTATTCTCGTACCTCGTTTATGATGTTTATTGTTGTACCTCGTTTATAATGTTGTTTATTCTCATACCTCGTTTATGATGTTGTTCGTTGTTTATTCTCATACGTCGTTTATGATGTTGTTCGTTGTCTATTCTCGTACCTCATTTATGATGTTCATGTTTATTCTCATACCTCGTTTATGATGTTGTTCATGTCTATTCTCATACCTCATTTATGATGTTGTTCATGTCTATTCTCATACCTCATTTATGATGTTGTTCATGTTTATTCTCATACCTCATTTATGACGTTCATGGTTATTCTCATACCTCATTTATGAAGTTGTTCATGTTTATTCTCATACCTCATTTATGATGTTCTCAAACTCCTTCTGGACCTCCTCCTTTATTCCTTCAATTTTAGCCGAGGGGACCGAAAGGTCGGCCATCTCATCCTCAAATTCCTTAAACAGGCGTTCATCTTCATCCTTCTCCTCTTCCTCCTCAACGTGTCTCTGCGTTACCTCATCATTCTGTTGCCGCTCTCCTTGATTCCCGGCTTGGTTTTGTGATTTCTGAAAACACATTTTTAAAGTAATATTTCAAGGGGAAGCATTTAAAACGACGGCACAGACATTGTGAAATTCAAGTACTTTCCCAAGCACTATTTTTCATTTAAAAGGATACAATTAAATTTGAAATGCTGTTTCTTATAGAAAATCAAATCTGATCCAATATTTATGGTTTAAAACCAATTTCCGACAATTAGTTGCACGTTAAAAAAAAAAAAAAAAAAAGTGCTTGATTCTGAAACATTCTATCATGGATGAAAAAACGTTCAATGCGAATGGTTGATTTGAATTTCAAGGACTTTAAGCATCTTGTTAAAAAAATTGTTGTTTACGGATTTTTTTTAATCAAGCACTTTAAGCACTTCAAGGACCTTGTGCGACTGTGCCATGTATGAGTATTTGTACCTATGCGAGTGTGTAAAAATGATCATGTCAAATGTATTACTTTTAAAAACAACCCATGTTGACCAAAGTGCTGTACAGACCAGGGCAGGTGATAAAATCACAATAAAACACTAACAACAGAGCTCACATAGGCATCACACACAAAATAAAACAGATCAAAAGGCATGGGTACAACACATCACATCAATAAAAGTGTGTTATAAAAGCTGTCCATCAAGGTGCAGAAAAACATACCTTTCTGTTGCTTTCTTTGAGATGTTGTACGAACTTCATCAGGTCTGCAGAGTCTGTGATGATTTTAAAGTTGAACTTTTCAACTGAAAAGGAGATAAAAAGAATCAAATGAAAGAATCTTTCAAAATTCCCAAGACATCAGAGGCGATTATTGATCTTGATGCGTGTGTGTGTGTGTGTGTGTGTGTGTGTGTGTGTGTGTACTGTATAAGTCTCATGTCGGGGTAATGCATTACCATCATCTATCATTTCGTTCACTGAATTTTCATAATCATCTTCTCCAGCCTGCGGAATCAAAACACCATTAACATTAGTCTGGTATAATATCAGCCTAAATTAGTCTGAGCACGAGACCGTCTGCACAACAGGGACATAAGATGACATAAGATATGAGAAACTGGTTTTAAAGCACAAACAAACAGTAAAACACAGTTCACATGTAGTAGTCATATAATCTTGATACAATTTACTTGTGATTTGTCCACATAAACGTGTCTTTCTAAAGCTTAAGAAGTGAGAGAGAGAGAAAAGACACTACTACTATGATCAAACACCGTCTCTCCCACCCCCATCCCTCTCTCTTACTCCTCCTCTCCTCTCTCTTCCTCCCGCTCCCCTCTCTCTCTCTCTCTTCCTCCTCCTCCTTCCCCCCCTCTCTCTCTCTCTCTCTGAGGCATAGTAGCAGGCTACATAGAGCAGCATCTCATCTGCTTCCTGCTCTTGATCTCGTCAATAAGTCATGAGCAGACAGGTCACTAATGTGACGGGGCATGAGAGAGAGACAGAGAGAGAGAGGGATGGAGAGACAGTGAGAAACCGAGAGAGAGACAGTGAGAGAGACAGGTGCTGGGGCTGGGCGATATGCCCAAAATATCATGAGGTATCAGTCATATCTCAGTTTTGACGATATAATGGTATAGTTTTCCAGTACAAATTACAATGTAATAGGTCTCATCCAGTGCTCCTTTACATTAATTTATTGATCTATTTTACTGCTGCTACCTTTTTTAAATATCTAAAATGTTTAGCTTTTTAACTTAAGGACTGATTGTATTGTTTGTCCACCAGTGTTTTACTCATTTGATTATTTTATTGTGTGTCCATTTATGTCTATTTTAATGTTTGTCAACTGATGAGAGCTATTGGATACCTGAATTTCCCCGGGGGGGATCAATAAAATATCCATCTAATCTATCCATCTTATTATGTAATATCAGCTGTCGTACGGACAACATCAGACGGCATCCTCATCCGCACTAAGAGCTGATGGGGCCTCCTACAGTACTATCCAGCCACTCAAACCCAACGCTTCCGTTTTCAACCATCAGCCAGATGCTTAAGCCCAGGGACTCATCTGCCACAGTCCCCTCCACTGTTGAACCGTTTTATGGACTTTTTCCAAAACAAAGATCGAAACAATCAGGCACAACATTGCCCCTACTCAACTGGCCCCTTCACCCGACACTGCCCCTCACGATGGCTATGCTTTGCTGGTAGTTCACAAAATTAACTCCTCCACCAGCTCCCTGGATCCCCTCCCAACATCACTATTGAAAATGTGCCTTCCGGGGCGGCCGGGTAGTGCAGCGGACTAAGCGTCTGTCTACCACCACAGAGACAGTGGGATCGAATCCAGCTGTGGTGCTTCCGGGTTGGCCGACCGTCCATACTAACACAATTGGCCGTGTTAGCAGGTGGGAAACCCGGCGAGGGTGGGTCCTGGTCGTTGTAAACAGCGACTCCTACAGTTCGGTCGGGGCGCCTGCACAGCAAGGGAAGGATCTAGGAGAGGTAGTGTGACCTTCCACACGTTACACTTTCCCAGTGAGAGTCCGCGCTGCCAGGTGAAAAGAAGCGGTGGGCTGGGTACACATGTGTCGGAGGAAGCATGTGATAGTCTCTGCCCTCCCGGACCGACGGTAGGGGGTAGAGTGCGCAACGACCAGGAAGGGGATTGGGAATTGGCATAACGACTAACATTGGGATGGGAGAAAAATCAGAAAAAGGAGGAAAAAAAAATAAAAATAAAAAAAAATAAAAAAAATGTGCCTTCCATCCACTAGAACTAGAAGACTAGAAGTCTTTATTTGTCATGCAGTTTTAACACACGCGTGAGATGGGCGACCCACAGGAACACACACACACATGCACTGAGTCGCCGATGGAATGTCTCTCTGCACTTTTCCCATCCCGTTGTCCTTCCCCCCATGGGCAGCCGGGAGCAGATAGGGCGACAACGTGAGCCGCGCCCCGGGGACCAATCCAAGTGCTCCTGTCAGTCTTCGTCAAGGACGCCACAGCGTTAGCGATCTGTTGTCTATATGAATTGAAAATGGGGGACCCTGATGTAAACAAGACAAACGTCTTTCTCAGGTCTGCATTGTGTGTATTGAGCCGTACTGTATTGTACCCATTCTGCAATCTGTTAAATAAAGTTCTCATTCATTCATTGTGCATGTTTTTCCATTGGGTTTATCTTATCGGGGGGGAAACCCTTGCGAGCACTGGGAGAACATGCAAACTCCACACAGAAAGGCCTGGGAGATACCCCACCCGAGTACCTGGCATCATGGAAACCTGGTGCCCAAGCGGGAATCGAACCCTGGACCTTCTTGCTGTGAGGTGACAGTGTTTTTTCTTTTTTTTTCTTTTTTCTTTTTTTTAATCTTTCTTCCCCTCCTTTTTCCCGATTTCTCTCCCATCCCACCCTTCCTGGTTGTTGCGTACTTTCCCCTACTGTTGGTCCGGGAGACCGGAGACTGTCACATGCTTTCCTCCGACGCATGTGCAGCCTGGGGCAGGCCAACCTGGCCGCGCAGGTTCTCACCGGGGAGAGTGTAGCGTGTGGGAGGCCACACTATCTCTCCTCAGATCCAACCCTCGCTGAGCAGGCGCCCCGACCGAACTGTAGGGGTCGCTGTCCACAACGCCCAGGACCCACCCTTCAGCTTTCCCACCCTCTGATACGGCCAATTGTATCAGTGTGAGGGGCCAGCCAAGCTGATAGCAACGCCGGGAGCTGGATTCGAACAGGCGAATCCTAGTGTCTCCCGGTGTTGGTGACGAACGTAATCTCCGTGCGCCACCTGCCCCCCTATGAGGCGACAGTGTTAACCACTACACCACCGTGCCCCCGATAATCAACCGCTCACTGTCCACCGGTGAAGTTCCACGGTCCCCACCTCAAACTAGCAGCTATTAAACACCAACCACCTCAAACTGAACCTAAGCTAAAAAAATTGCTCCACCTGCCGGCCAAATCCTCCCCCCTGACCGACCTTTCCATCACAGTCGAGAATGCAGCCGTGACCGCGTCCCCGACCGCCAAGAACCTTGGTGTTGTCCTCGACGACCAGCTGAACTTCTCTGCTCACATCGCAGCGACAACCAGAACCTGCAGATTCCTCCTGAGCAACGTGAGAAGGATCCGCCCCTTCCTGACAAAAGAAGCCACCCAACTCAGGGCGGCTACGTGGCGTAGTGGGCAAGGCGCTCGCCACGAATGACGGAGACGCTGGGCTTGCCTGTTCGAGCCCAGCGCTCCACATTGCTTTCAGTTTAGCTGGTCGTTCATACTAATACACATTGGCCTTATTAGGGGGTGGGAAACTGATGGGTGGGGATCGGGCGTTGTGGACAGCGACTCCTACAGGTCGGTTGGTGCGCCTGCGCAGTAGAATCAGGGAGTGTCGGGGGCAGCGTGAGCCTCCCACGCGTTACTCCTCGCCACTGAGAGATCGAGCTGCGCAGGTGAAAAGATGCGACTGCTGTTACCTCAAGTACCGGAGGGGACTTGTGCTATGTATGACTTAGTCCACATTGCAGCCGGCTTGTGGGAGGCAAGAAACAGCGTTCGTGACAGGGGAGGGTTGAATTGGATGATACGAAATTGGGATGGGAGAAAAATAAGCCACCCAACTCCTCGTCCAATCAACAGTCATCTCCCGCCTCGACTACTGCAACGCATTGCTCGCTGGCCTCCCGGCCACTGCCACCAAGCCTCTTCAACTCATTCAGAACGCAGCGGCCTGCCTGATCTCAAACCTACCGAAGTCGGCCCATGTCACCCCACTTCTTAGGGACCTGCACTGGCTCCCCATTGCTGCACGAATCCGCTTCAAGGCCCTCGACCTAGCATACCGTGCGGCAAAGGGAACCGCTCGCGCTTACCTCCGGTCAATGGTCTCCAACTACACACCCTCAAGACCCCTATGCTCTGCATCTTCTGGCCGCCTCAGACCTACTCCTATCCGAGCTCCGGGAGGGTCATCAAAGAGAAGCCGCCTATTCTCAGTCCTTGCCCCACAATGGTGGAATGAACTACCCACCCACCCCAGTTAGAACAGCCGAAACCCGTCCAATCTTTCGCCGTCGACTAAAGACGCACTTCTTCAACCATTATCTGAAAAAAAGAAAAAAAAGAAAAAAATAGATATCTAACCCTAACTAACCTTACTGAAAAGAGGTTTTTTTAACTTTGAGAATGGAAAACGTAAACGGATTACGTAAATCAAAACAAACACGCAAAAATTATTATATAGACCGTTAGTGGAATGTTTGATGTGTTGCTAGGAAACAGCCAAGACTAACGTCTATTTCCTGTTTGAGTGCAAGGAAACTATAAAAGATGGAAGGGTAATCACGTCAAGTGCCAAGTGTGGAAACTTTCAGTTCGGCCAACATCGAGTTGAATGGGATCAGCCGTCTCCTCGTTTGTGTCATTTAAACCAGTCATCACCTCAGATGTCAGAATCATCAGCAATTCGTTGCATTCTTAATCTTAGTCCGACATCAAGCAGAGCATAGAACATTGGTATTCCGACGTGATGACCCTTCCTTCTTTTATAGTTTCCTTGTTTCAGTGCAAGGAACGCATACAAGGTTTTTTTATATACGTCTTGTTGCAGTGTTTACTAACATCAAGCTGCTGACAGGAAATCAAATGTAGTCTAGAATACTGGTTTACGTTAGCTTCCTGTTGTCAAGTTGACGTCGTCTATTACCTGACTTGCATCTTGGATGTCTGTCTCTTTTGATCCGTCTGGCCTGGTCGCCCCCTCCCAGAAATCTGAGTCCTCAGGTTCTTCAGACCCAGCTTCCTCAGGAGGATCTGTTTTCAACAGGAACACATGTTCTCATCTCATAACAATAACAAGTATTTCATTATATACCAATACCATTTACAGTCGGGATGCACGCTGTGGGGAAAATATCATTTAGCAGATATTTGCACTTGCATTCGGATTTTTAGACGTGACACAATGTCACTAACACACATGCTCATTTGTTCAGTAATTCAGTCAGTCAAACGTAGCCACTCTACGAGAATGCTTCGCATCTATGACACTTGAGTCTACATTACTTTTTAAAAACGGTGTTTGAAACACTTTCAGTAGCTTTAAACTGGTAAAATGTAAGAATGACCTCCCACCGACTACGGATGACTAACCACCTCACATCACACGTATGTCTGGACCCTACTGTAAACTAACACAAACAGTATGTAGTAGTAATAACAAAAAATAAAAAGCCTTTGCAATATAGATATAGATTATAATGTAAATCAATACACATATACTGGATATTGCTGACCCCTAAATATATAGGATTAAAGGCAAAAGTGGATATCTTTTACTTCCGTAAGAACAAATGACCACAACATTCTGCGTCAGGGCATCTTTCTTCAAATACACACCTGTTCTCTCCGAGTCTGTGAGGTCTGGGTCGTCGGAGGCCGCAAGCGACTCCTGCTCTGTTGTCCCGCCCGCGGCGCCATCTGCTGCCTCGTTACCAGCCAACATCTCATCAAGACTCTTCAGCTCCTCCGTGATCTGCTCCACTTTGCGCTTCGTATCGGCTAGAAAAGGAGGGAGGGGTGACAGACTGACCGTATTACTCCTTGGGGGTTTGTGAAATCGAGCGACTCATTTAAAATATTTTTTTATCCACTTTTTCTCCTCCTATTTTTCTGTATTTTTCTCCCATCCCAATTTAGTCGTTATGCCAATTCCCCCCTCCCCTTCCTGGTCGTTGCGCACATTTGCCCCCTACTTGCCGGTCTAGGGAGCCCTGAAGTCTATCACATGCTTCCTCCGATACATAGGAGACAGCCAGCAGCCTCTTTTCACCCGACAGCGCGGACTCTCATTGGTGAAGTGTAACGCGTGGGAGGATCACACTACCTTCACCAGTTCCTTCCCTTGCTGTGCAGACGCCCTGACCGACCTGTAGGAGTTGCTGTTTATAACGACCAGGATACCACCCACCGGCTTCCCACCCACTGACACTGCCAATTGTGTTAGTATGACGACCGACCAAGCCGGAGGTACCGCTGACAGCCGGATTCGATACCAGTGTCTCTGAGGTAGTAGACAGACGCTTAGTCCGCTGCGCTACCCGGCCGCACCTTTCATTTAAAAGATTTGAACTAAAATACTATAATTACACTATGGCTAAGCATCCCCCCCCTACATTCCTGCTGACTCACAGACTTGCGCCTTGACGTAGTCCATGTACTGCTGGGCGCTGAGAGCTGGCTGGCACACGATGCCCTGCGGCTTGGCAGTGGAGGGCGGCCGCAGGAAGGGGTGCTGGCATGTGCGGCTGGTGTGGACCGTCAGCACGTAGCGGCAGGACTGAGGCTCGTCCACCCTGGAGATGTAGTCGTTGGAGCCTTCTTCACAAACAAACTGGGAGAACAAAGTGAGCAGAGTCAAATACAGAAAATACATCTCAGTAATGACAGCCGTGCGCTTTTAGAGTCACTACCGTCATGAGCGGTGAATCTCAAATAACTGACAACATCAACATAACAGTTCTGTCTTGACTAGATGTTTTATTTAGCCTCTTGTATCTTGTTGCTCTGAGGTGAGCACAGCCCAATACTACTCACTCAGTAGGCTCTGCATCATAGACATTGCATAACACTGAAGTTGGGGAAGTCCGCTTTTAGCTTATCTGCCCACAACACATCGGACATCTTACAATCCACTCTGAAACTCAATCCACTGGTATCTATTGGTGAGTTTGGATCTTTGATCACCAACAATTATGTCACAGTCTGCAGCTGTCAAATGATATTTATTTTTAAATGCATTATGATTATTTTAATTGTAATGTTTTAATTGGTTAAAAGGTTTTTATCACTCTTGTTGTTGCACTTTTTATATTGTGTGATGCATGTTCTCGACATTGCTCTCAATGATCCATCGAGAATAAAAATTTTATAATAATAGTGGAGAATGTACACCGCTTAAAAATAATAGAAAAGTTTGGTGAGAGATACAAAGAATAATAATAATTCCCAAAACAAAACGTGTGTTGAGTGACTGCAGAATATTTTTGCTGAATATGTCCGTTTTATTATTTGAAAATATTCAGCTTGAATAATTACCTAGATAATAAGTGTACTGTAATGTTATGCACATCCCTGATGTACAGTTCTACAGAGGGTTTCCACTGACTTCATATCTTCAAGATTAACACTTTCAATGCCGGCCGTGTTTTCCTTTTTACCCCCTTGAATGCCGCCATCCACTTCAATGTTAGCGTTAAAAACACCTAATCTATGTTTTCAATTATGGCTATGTGTCTAATCTGCCCGTTGCTTATCAATGACTTGTTTGCAGTCAACATTGTCTAAACGGATTGTGTTTTAATCGGTTCATATCCTTTTTATAGCATTTCGAAAAGCTATCGTTTTCTCGAAAATGTTCGGAAAATAGAAAGATTCCCTCATAAACGGCATTTATTGGAATATTCTCGAATACACTAGACACGTTGTCATTTGTCGGCCTATTTATGAATAGTTTTCAAATAAATGCTAGATTATCGATAGTATATGTGTACTTATGCACGCTATAGAAGCAAGCTGAGAAATCGATTACCTCATTTCCTCAACATCACACACACAGCACACACACATACGGGACACGCTGATATATAGGTCAAAACAGCTCCGATTACCCCAAGACTGGTAACATAGATTCCTTACCTTAGATCAGATGTTCTCCAAAAAGATTATTCCAATTCCTGATCGCCATTCCAAATATCGATCACGTTTATTGATTGATTATTGGCTGCTGTAAATATATATTCCATATATATTTCCATCTCGCGATCACTTCCCTCTTGATCAGACGGCTCGCCAGCATAGTGGAACCAGTAGGCTCCCCCCACACACATCCACCAGTATAAACGAATGGCCTGCAGTTACACAGGGATAGACGATAGGGGGCGGTATTTTCCCATCGGAGCTCCTAGAGGGGCTGCTGTACCAACGGGAGACTTGGTTGATGAAATATGAATTCAGATCGCTAATAAAAAAATAAAACAACAATTTGCGTCGTCGGCACTCAACGGGGGGCATGAAATACAGACATAACACGTCGTCGGCACTCAAAGTGTTAACAAAGCAAAACCAAAAAGACACGCTGGTTTAAATACAAAAGGTATTTTGAGTGGACATTCCCTCACCCTGACTTCCGTCTCCCTGGGACCTCCATTCAGGTCACACCTGGAGCCATTGATGTAGCTCTGGCTGTGGTAGCGCTTCAGTCTGTGCTGCTTGGAAGCCTGAGAGGTTAAAGGAACATGCAAACATTTTGGGAAATTAGTTTACCGTCTTCTCCAGGAGAGAGACAAGAAGATAGATACCAGCTTCCTTTCGGAGCGTTCAGTAGAAAGCTATCTGGCTGCACGTTAGCCTAGCTTAGCACAATGCGGTGAGTGCCGGTTAGCCTTCGGGAGAGGTGTTAGTTGGACAATGCCTAGGTTAACCGGCACTGTCTGCTTCCATTCATTGTGGTAAGCTGGGCTAGGCTCCTGTATGATCCTGACTTACTGCAAGTGAAGGAACAATCCTTTATCCAAGCATGAGGAAACAGTGAAGCCACACCACCAAAATGAAAGAACATTGATTGAGCTCTTGATGCACTGACCAACATTAGACAACAGTTTAATATGAGATTTTATCAATTGTATGTGCTGTATTTTGTGGCTGTGAAAGATTTGCTCACGTTGACAAAGTTTGTAAATATTAAGAGCAAAATAGATGAAATATACTCTTGATTTGCTGTGGATTCAGGAAGTTCCAAAAAGCTTCAAGGAATCAAACAGAATGCAGGCCTGTGAGTAATAGAAATTGACACAGTTAATGACTCAATATAATCAGTTTGATTTAGTACCATTATGGTGGGTGTACTCAAGAAGATAGTTCTCAATGAAACTGTTCACAATGAGGTCTGTGGATTATCTTGTCATGATTTCTGGGAAGAGACATTGCTGTTGAAAAAATTATTGTGGGTGCTTTGAGCGCCACAAACAACACCATTCAGCTGATGGCAGATATCTCAAAAACTCACTCAAAGGAAATTATCTGGATGGATGGCACTCTAGGTAAGACGGCAAAGTCAGTAGAATCAGGTAAGGCCCAGTCAGTGATCCAAACGGTAACAAATTGGTAGCCCCACCAACAACAAAACATTTCTCATCCTCTTAACATTATTTGATTGACCAAGCTTTGACCAAGCTTTTGATACAAGGACTAACACCAGTCAACAGGTTACTATATGCTTTTTATTGTATTTTATGGCTGTAAAATGTTTGTTTACGTTGGTTTACACCGTTATAATATTTTTTACGCTGCTTATTTTTATCTTTACTATAGTTTTATTGCCTATATTTATGTATTGTACCATTACCATGCATCTTATCTTATCTTAATGTTTGTGGAGTAAAACAGAGCTATATTCATATTTACAATGTTGTGTTGTTACAATTAGGGTTGGGCATCGTTTGGATTTGAACGATTCCGGTTCTAAACGATTCTCGATTCAGATTCTTTGAGGTGCAGGTCAAAACAGGTCACAGCTTATTTCGCAGGAGATTTTTTTTTATATATATATTTTTTTCATACTATTCACATTGTCAGTTGACTTGATAGTTTAATTTGGTTGCTGTACTGTAACTAGGGTATTAATTAACAAAATAAAAAAAATATATAAAAAAAAGGATTTCTTATATATTTTTTTTTATCGAAATGCAAACATGTTACTTCCAGAACCGGAAGTTAGGAAGCGGTTCCTATTAGAACCGGTTCTCGGTGCCCAACCCTAGTTACAATGTACCAAATATGTTACAATGTATCCATATTGATGAGGTAAAACCACAGACTGTAGCTTTAAAACACTTTTACATTAATTTACACAATAGTTTTCTTGCGTTGCTTTTACCTTGCATTTTATTACTTTTGTAGCTCACGAGACAACAGGTACCATCTGGTGGAACTAAAGAATCAATAAACACTGGGTCTCATTCCCGAATGGATTTACGACAATTAGCTCTCCCAAATTTCTGGTGATTTAAGACATATTAGGGCTGGTAGCGAGATTCCCCAAAATTTCCTGAGATCGGATTTGGCCGTGGCTGAGAGCAGAATTTAAGAGTGCTGAGGAGCACACTTATGATTGATTGACTGATTGAAAATTGTATTAACTTGACAGACTGTGTTCTCCATGTTCTTAATGGCTTTATTCATAGTGATTCCTTCATGTCAACCCCACAGGCCTCCTTGGAATTAATTACTTAATCATAATTAAAATAAATATGACAATATTTGTACGATAAGAAATTACGCATTTGATGTCGGAAAAATTTATAATATGGATTCATCTGATCATAGGGCAGCTGGATTAACCATATCTGAACCAGCTATTTTGGACACATTTATAATTACTTTAATTACTCAGATATTCAAACACAATTATGCAATTATTGTGAAATTATTGAAAATAATAATTATTTAATTCCTTCTGTGAAATTTGGCAATATATCCCATTGATTGGTATACAATGGGACAGACTTTTGTTTGATATAGCTATAAACCTGCATTCCTTCAAATATATCATTATTCAATAAAACTGATATTGAAATACACTATGTAGCCTACTACACCAACACTGAAATGACAGTGGATAAATAAATACGAACTAAAGCTAATCGTGTGGAAATAGACTGCATTAATATTCCATAAGTCTTGTTGTGTGCGCCACACACATGCACACAGTATAGCCTACGTGTCTAATGAATGAACAGTAGGCTTATATTATTCTAATTACTTGTTTCATCAGGATTTAGTAGATACTATATATATGCTCTGCCCTACGTACAGTAAGTACAGTACACATATTAAGGCTGCCAGAGTCGAGCGTACTGCATGGTGGACTGTACTACGGGGCGGGCAGCGCAGTATCTTTGCTGCTCTCCTTTTTTTTATCCACTTTTTCTCCCCATTTTCTATTTTTCTCCCATCCCAATTTTATATTTTCAATTCTCCCCTCCCCTGTCTTGAACGTTTCTAGACTATGCCTCCTACTGGTCGGCTGTAGTGAGGATAGAAGCCTTGCATCACGTGTCCCCTCCGGTACACGAGGAGGCAGCATGTCGCATCTTTTCACCGCAACAGCTCGAACTATCAGTGGCGAGGAGTAACGCGCGGGAGGCTCACGCTGCCCCCGATACTTCCTGTTTCCGCCGTACCGGCGTCACCCAACCGACCTGTAGGAGTCGCTGTCCACAACGTCCAATCCCCACCCACCGGCTTTCCCACCCTCTAACACTGCCAATTGTGTTAGTATGACGGCCGGCCAAGCCGGTAGCAATGCCGAGAGCTGGGCTCGATGCCAGCATCTCCTGCGTTAGTGGCGAGCGTCTTGCCCACTGCGCCACTCAGCCGCCCTCCTTGCTGCTCTCCTAATAAAACAAGTCATTAGAATAATATAAGCCTATACTGCGTTCATTCATTACGCGCGTATAGGGATGGGTACCTTTCACATTTGAACCGATACCGGTACCGGTACCTGTGAATCGATACCGGTACCCAACGGTACCTTTTTTCGGTACTTTAGTCTCCAGAAATTTAATTTACCTACCTCAGTCGTAAAAAAAAATCCAAACTTCAAATAACTACAATTTCGACAGTTTTCGGCTTGTCATTGCTCCGACTGCTTTGTTGTTGAATCAAGTCAAATCCTAGGTAAGCATATATTGTGCGTGTGAACGTTGACATGAAAAGAAAAAAGTAAACAAAAAAAAAAAAAAAGTAAAGAAAAAATAAAGAAAAACTATTTTTTTTATTTTTTTTTTGGTTTCTCACTTGATTCGATACTCGGTAGTACCGACGTGTTTCGGTTCGATGCCTCAAGTACCGAATTCGGTACCCATCCCTACGCGCGTAGGCTATACAGTACTGCGCGTGCGTGTTGCGACAGGTGCACCACAAGCTGTACTATATATGATGACAATACATTAATCTAATCTCATTTTGATCGGTCGCAAAGCGCTTCCGCCACCATTTTCACACGGCTGCATCATTAGTTGCATTTAATGAGCTGGACAGGTGTGTCTAAGCTCTCGACTTTCCTCTATTTCATTTGCACACGGCACAGAGCCTGCCTTATAAGGAGCTCTGGAGGCGTTGTTTTGTATGCAAATTACCTGAACGGGGACGCGCGTTCGCGTTTCAGACTGGTGACATTCTTCAACACAGACATCACAGCTGTGGTAGTTTGAGCAACTTAAGACATCTTCCCCACGTGTTGGGGACACAGAGTGAACTTGTTGTTGATTCTGTCTCAGTCGGTTCCAAGATAAGTCTTCCAAGAGAACTCTTTGGAAAATATTCGGGAATGAGACCCACTGTCCCAGTGTCGCCAGACTAACATTTACATTTTCATTCAGTCATTTAGCTGAACTCTTTTATCCAAAGCGACTTACAAGTTCTGTACAACAGATCTGCAGGAAGGGTACAACTCTTTCAGCTAAGTGACAATGTTTGTCAAACTGTTGAACTTAGGTGCTAGGGTCTTGAGTGTATAGTAGTAGAGACGTATTAGCATAGTAGGTAGTAATATAGGCAAGGAAGATTATTTAGTAGCAAAGTGCATGATAGGAAAAGACAGTAGGTTTGAAGATTGGTCGGGTTTCGGCTGTCCCGAAACTCTACGATCAAAATTGTTTCCTAAATGTCACTTTCTTGAAAAACACAGTTGGTGTGTTAGTATGATGTTTGACCTTTTATTCGTCATATTCACATGGACTTTGGGGGTCCACCTTGGTACAGTACATCGCTTCAAAGAAGAAAGTGTTGGAAGTGTGTACGCCAAGCTTGAGCATAAACCAAAACAATTATTAAAAAGGGGAAGCAAATGTTTGAGGAAGGTGGATTGACAAATTTCCTTTTGACAAGAAACTAAAAAGAGACTGTCATTGAAATCCAAACAACGGTGAAATCTAAACAACGGTGAAATCTAAACAACGGTGAAATCTAAACAGCTGTGAAATCTAAACAACGGTGAAATCTGAACAAGAAGCAGAGGGAGGAATTTACCTTTGCAGTTTCATTGCTCCAATCAAATTCAGATTCATAATAGCCAAGGTAGAGAATGTCCCCTTTGATGTCTGCGTCTGTTGAGAGATCAGGAACACATCAACATCTCATCTCTTCAAAAAGGTGATAAAAAAGAACAGCGACGAGGACGACTCTGGACTTACCCTCCAGGTGGTACTGTCTGATGTGCTGCCTGTGACAGAACTCATACGTCCACCAGTCCTTGGTCTGCAGAGAGAGGAGATACAAAAGGGTTTCAGTGTAGTTTACAGTAGGGCTGATTAATCCCAGTTTCAAATTCAATGACGATTTTGGCTTCCCACGATCACGAAAACAAGATAATCGAGATCAAATTATTATTGCACCACATGCTGCGTTGCTCTCTTTTTGTTTAGTGTTGTAAATGCAGCACACGCTTCCTTCGCAGTAGTGCGATATACTGACCAAACAGTATATCAATGATGGCTGTCGGAGTGTAGAGCCATTATTTCAACATGTAGACCACTTTAATACGCAGACAAACTGAATAACATTGGAGAATAATCCAACGTTATTCCTACAAAAGGGTTAATTATTATTCTCAGAGACATTTATTGCAAGTATTATTTATTGCCTGGTGCCGCCTAGTGGACACTCTCAGGAACATACGTCTAAGACTGTGGACAGGTGAGTTTCCTCTGCGCCGGCACGATGCGCTATTTAAGCGACACTCATGGCCATAGGCCTGTAAGGTGAACCGTGGGCGATCTGACTGGCTAACGGTACGTTGCATTGTATTGTAAGGCCGCTCCCTCATAGTCAACGAGTCGATTAATCAGTCTTGTGTGCATGTTTAATTCGTGCATTAGCTAGTGGGAGAACTGGGACGAGGTTGGGCTGCTCTGTAGCCAGCAGATGGAGGCAGAGCCCTGACCTCCTCAGTACTTCCCAGCCCCCGACCTCCACACCTGGGCCCAATTATTTACATTTACATTCAGTCATTTACAAATTGTGTACAACAAGTCAGCAGGAGGGGTACACCTCTGGCGGCAAAGGGTATGTGGTATTGTTCGTCAAAGAGTGTCACACTTGAGTGCTACAGTACATAATAGAATAGACATTGTAGCAAAGTACATAATAGTAAATGTATTTTTTTGTTGTTCAGATATTGATTGAAGAAGTGTTTTAGTCAACAGTGGAAAATTGGGCGGGTTTCAGCTGTACCGACTGTGGTGGGAAGTTCATTCCACTATCGTGGAGCGAGGACATAAAATAGCCTGCTTCACTTAGGCACCAGAATAGGAGTGGGTCTCAGGCGGCCAGATGATGCAGAGCGTAACAGCCCATAGTACACACCAGCCGCGCTCGAAGGCAGGCGGGCGGGCGACCAGCGCTTCACTTTCGCTCCCATGTTAACGGACGTAGCTGTGCCCACCGGCCGGGCTGGAAGCGATTGTTTCCGCTTTGGTTGGATTCAGAGCGCATTTCACAGAAATACACTCAATATCTGCATTATTACCACACATATAGATGTTGTTCAACCAGCTAATGTGTCTATCTTTCCCAATACAAATAAACCATATTACTATACTTTTTTTCAATGATTCTAAAATGAATTCCAACATTCTAATTAATTATATAATAACTGGTTATACATGCAAAATGGACAATAGAACTGGAAATATTTAAGAAATCTTCAAACGGGGACTGACTTCGCAATAGACTAGGCATTTACAGCTGTTCCAATGTAAATGTGCCTTCCTCCGTGCACTTTCGCCCGCTCTGAAGTCGGACTCTGTGTGCCCGGCCACGTGCGCTGTTCTCGCTGTAAGGGTGTAGGGGAGCCGTTCCCCTCGCTGCATGGTATGCCAGGTCAAGGACCTTGAAGCAGATTTGTGCAGCAATGGGAAGCCACAGTGCAGCTCTCGTAAGAAGTGGGGTCCTAGCAGAGCCCTGGGGGGGGGGGTCATCAAAGAGAAGCTGGCTATTGTCAGTCCTTTGATAGGTTTTTCAGTTCATTGATGACGAATATCCTCTATATATCTAAAGGCCTTAATGAAGAATATGCCTAGAAGTCTGTGTCTCTCTCCCTCCTCACACACATGCAAAATCATGTAGCAGAACATGCAAAATCCTAGTTCACTCTCTCTCTCTGGCAGTTATACATGCAAAATCCTTCCTTTCAGCGCGCACACACACACACACACACACACACACACACACACACACACACACACACCCACACACCCACACACCCCCACCCCCCCCCCCCCTTTTCTCAAGAGTGTATAAAGTGACATGTAATATGGACATTCTGTTCTCTCTTGGCTCCTGCTCTCTTTTTTGTCTACTGGTGATGTGCCCGCGCGGGGTGACTGTCTGTCTTCTTCTCGAATGAATAAAATCTCCGTTTGAGAAATACTCTTCCGCTTCGTCTTTCGGCCGACTGGCCCACTGGCAAATCAATTAAGAATTCACGAGGGATAGGAAATCCCTAACAGCTCTACAATCCCACCACAGCCAGGACAGCCAAAACCCGACACATTTTCTGTTGTCGACTAAGAACAGTTCTTCAATCAATATCTGAAATAAATTAAAAAATATATAAAAAATACCAACCTTTGTACTGTCTTTTACTAGTATGCACTCTGCTACTAATGAATCGACCTTGCTTTGCTAGGTACTATGCTAATATGCACTCAAGTTCGACACTGTTTGACGAACAATGTTACTGACCCTTAGCTGCCAGAGTTATACGCTTCCTGCTGACTTGTTGCACAGAACTTGTAAGTTGCTTTTAGTGATGCACGATATATCGGCCGCCGATATAATATCGGCCGATATGGCCGTTTTTTTTACACATCGGTATCGGTCAAGATATTAAAAAATAGTTATTATTATTATTATTATTAATTTTTTTTTTACGTGTTTTGGCCTTAAATAGTTTCAAAATATCAGTCATTTCTGAAAATAAGTTACAAAAGTATACAAAAAAAAGAAAAAAAAATGCGTTTTGGAAAATAGCTCTTTATTTGATAATCATAAAAAAGTGTTTTCTATACAGAGATATCGACATCGGTAAATATCGGTATCGGCCAGAACAGCAATATTAATATCGGTTATCGGTATCGGCCACAATTTTCACATCGGTGCATCACTAGTTGCTTTGAATTAAAATGTATTTTTAAAAACCCTGCCATGTGAACAAGGATATATATATATTTTTAAACAGAGCGTGAAAATACCAATTTTTTAAAATATCCATATACGTGTAGTCAGGGCCTTATACACATATCCTGAAGCTGCCCCTGGTCCCGTGGCCACAGAGGTCTGATTCAATCAACAACAAAAGGGGCCCTGTACACATGGCCTTGTGTTGGAAAAAAGAGGTAGATCTTGCTCAGATGGTGGAAACTCAGGCCAATAGGCAAGAGACCAGTGTGGTGAACTTAGCCCAGCCACCATCTAAACCTGTGCATGGAGACACCAATGGCGACAGTGGCTCAGGAGGTAGAGCAGTCGTCTGGTAAATCGGAGGTTCCCGGTTCGATTCCCGCTCCTCCCGGGCAGTGCGTCAAAGTGTCCTTGAGCAAGACACTTAACCCCTAACTGCTAACGATGAGCAGGTTGGCACCTTGCATGGTTGCCTCCGCCATCGGTGTGTGAGTGAATGGGTAAAATCTGAGGAACAAATTGTAAAGCGCTTTGGATAAAGGGTTATATAAATACACCATTTACGGTGATTTACCAAAGAGTACCCTGTGACTGAGGTCATGATAACCACCGGTTAGGTTATCATGGACAGTGCCACTCGCGAGTGGACCTTGTACCAACACTGCCAGTGGCCCTGCTGTACACCAGCGCCTAGAAAGAGGGCACCACCTCAAAACAGAGTGCTTGGGATGCACAACTGGAAGAGGAAATGTGAAGCCACAACTAATAAGCTGGAGGCTAATCAGAAGTGGCCCAGACCAGCGGCCAAAAGGCAGGTGAAAGCCCTGCTCGGGATATCACAGGAGAGTCATACCAAACTATGCATTCTTAATATCTCCTTAGACTTGACCCAGGAACACTGTGCTGACCGGTTAGTGTGGACCCCCTGAAGTGGAAGGATGGTTCCAGGGGTTGAAGACGGCCCTGTGTTCACACCAGACCTCTCGAGGGAGCTGCTCGTCCAAACGGATGCCTCGAGAGAAAGGTTTGGGAGCAGTGCTTTCACAAGTCACGTCAGGTGAGGAACATCCCATTTTGTGATAAGGTTGGTTGGTCCTCTTTATCGGACAGATGAAATAATCATTGGTATTTGTTTATTTATAGAGCCCTACTTGGTAAATTGCCACCTTATCTCTCATCTACTCTGGAACACCGGTCTACGCTCCAGTGATTGTCTAGTTCTTCAGGTTCTCCGAGCTAGAACTAATCTTGGCAAGACTGCTATTTTTTTTTATCCACTTTTTCTCCTCTTTTTTCTATTTTGTCTCCCATCCCAATTCCACTGTGCCAATTCTCCCCTCCCCTGTCTTGAACGTTGCTCGCATATGCCCCCCCACTGGCCGGTTGTAGGGAGGATAGAAGCCTTGCATCACGTGTCCCCTCCGATACACGAGGAGGCAGCCTGTCACATCTTTTCACCTGCCAGCGCGGACTCTCATTGGCGAGGTGTGGGAGGCTCACACTACCCCCGCCATTTCCTGTCTCTGCTGTGCAGGCGTCCCCAACCGACCTGTAGGAGTCGCTGTCCACAACGTCCAGATTACCACCCATCGACTTCCACCCCCTAACTCTGCCAATTGAGTTAGTATGACGACTGGCCCAAGCCGGAGGCAACGCCGACAGCCGGAGTCGAACTCGGTGTCTCTTGCGTTGGTGACGAGCGCAATGTCCGCTGCGCCACCCAGCCGCCTACAAGACTGCTATTTGTATTAGTGCAGCGGAATCGTGGAATCTATTACAACGTGACCTAAAACTAAGCACTCTTGTTTCCTTTGGACATTTTAGATTTTTTATAAATAACCGTCCACCATTAACATGTAGTTGTTTCTGCTAATTGCTCTTGCTTATGAACTGTATTATTATTATACATTTTCGGACTAGGTATTTATGATTGATCTATTGAATCAAGAATCAAGAGGTTTAGGGGAGCTCCCGTAGCTCACCGCATATCTCGGCGCTATTTCTGCGTCGGGGAAAACCGTGCTCGTCACGGATCTGGGGGACACGAGTTCGATTCCCGGACCCGCCGACATTTCTCAGAATGTCTTCCCCTGCTCTACATCCCATTTCAACCTGTTTCTGTCGGTCATGCTTGACCAGAAAAGCGATAAACGCTAAAAAATAAAGTTTAAAAAAAAAGAATCAAGAGGTTTATTTGTCACATACATACCAGGGCATACAGTGAAATGCGGGTGGTCTTGCCCAAAAAGAATGGTACGAAGGACGGGCCGAGGCAATTTATGGTGTGTCGATACCCATCTTGCTCCTCATCTTGGCTAGCTTCTCATAGGGGGATGGGAGGTGTTTTCCAGTATAGTGTCCAGCTTTTTCCTCATCTTCCTCTCTACCACAACCTCTAGTTTGATCAGTTCGACTCTCACTACAGAGCTAGCCTTCCTCACCAGTTTGTTAGTGTCTCTTGAGTTGGTGTTACCCCTCCAGCATGCCACAGCAAAGAAGAGGATGCTGGCTACTACAGACTGGTAAAACGACTGCAGCAGCCTATTACATACATGGAAAGACCTGAATACTACCTACTAAAAAGCCTGAAGTACTACATGCATGGGAGCGGAGATTCACCCTAGGAACAGACCATGCTCCTCTCACAAAGAAACCAATGCACGGATCACTCGGATAAGCTTGCAGCCATTAAATTTTTCTGTTATTCACAGGTTCAGGTTCAAGCACCAGAACGTTGACTCCTTGTCCAGGCGAGAGAAAGACTAACTTGAAGCTTGTTTATCACCAAAGGATAGACAAGCGTACTGCCTCTGAAGATTTTTATTAAACTGGTTAGTTATTTTTTATAAACGTTTATTTTTAGATTTATTTAAAAACTGGTTTTCATGTGCCTTCGTCCATGTCTGCCCTCCACAATAAGACACTCCTACCCGGGTGATTCGTTACACCAGTAGCAAGTATCCGGGAAACACTGTGTTCATGTAAACACACTCTGGGATGTCTCCGACGAAGGATAACTAACCTTGACCAAGCACGAAGCAGTGTGCATGGGACTGAGGAGCTCAGGGATGGCCTGGCCTGTGTAGCCCTGCCAGTCAGGCTCGGATGCAGGGTCTTGATGGAACCTCACTGCCTGGGCAGGAAGTCGACACTCATACAGCTGCTTGAACTTGTTGGACACCATCATGACCTCCTCAGTATTGGCCTGCAATAATACAATTGTATTTTTAAAAGGGCAATTTATAGATGTGAAGTATGAGAGTGTCAAAAAGAATCGAGATAATCTATTAGAATGAGCATTTAGCAAGGCGGTTATCTAACGTTACTTAGCTATAGTTATGCAATTGATTGATTGATTGAAAACTTTATTAACAGATTGCAGAATGGGTACAGTACAGTACATACATACAATTGTTAAGGGGATGCAGACCAGAGAAAGACTTTAGTCTTGTTTACATCAGGGTCCCCCATTTTCAATTCATCGTAACATATATGACATACAGATAGACAGTACTGCTACATCTATACATTTATGACATACCAGATTTGCAAATACAGTACTGTTTGTGATACGAAAAGAGTCCAGCAAAGAAGTATATACATTTGACGTAGAAACTGTACATTGGAGGAGGTTGGGTAGGTGGGGGGGGGGGGGGGGTACTGTACATTGGAGGAGGTTGGGTAGGATTGGGGGGAGGTTGGGTAGGAGGGGTGGGTGGGGGACACTGTACAACTGTACAAGCAACACTGTACATTGGAATATTGACAAGACCATACTTGGTCATTTTTACTGTACATTGGAGGGGGTTGTGTTAAGCTGGTTGTGCAACACTGCCCACAAGTCCACAGCCATAATCATATAACAACTAAAGAACCCATCCTATCACGGCCTAGTGCGTGAAGTTATTTATTTAGGGATCCTTGACATGAAAACGTTTGGTAACAGTTAACCCCTGATATATAACTGATAAGTTTAACACTGTATGTAACGAGTATTGTGTGACAGCTGCTGTCTGCTACTGCGTAACATTACAGTTGACGGTTAGCTCCTTCTTATGTTGTTGTTAGCTTCGCACTGACTGTAGCTAACGTTGGTTATCAAACATTTGATCGCTCTTTACATTTTCAAGTCAAGCTATTTCAAAACATGTTGTTAGTTAACGTGAGGCAAGTCAGGCAACCTATGTAAGTTAATCTTAGCAGCTCATTTTCCAGCTAACATTAGTTAGCCAAACAAGCTAGTTTTAGCTTAGCAAAACAACCGTTCTCTCACACCTCACCTTCCCAAGGATGACGGGATCGGGAAGAATTTGAATTCCATATTTCATCTCATTCAGCTCCTCTAAATTCAAAAAGGCCCGGACACAAGCGGGGCATATTAATAAGAAAACGCACAATCTATTTAACCACCTAAACAGGGGAACAGCCATGATTCTCTCACATCCCCAATCTGACAGCCGAGGTAAAAAAGAGAACTTCTGACATGGTGAACGAGGATTGGGTAATGTGAGCAACCGACTCCGTCCATAGGCTGACTGGCCTGTCAATCAGTTTCATTTTGTATTATTCCTCTGGGGGTGTACGAGTTTATTATCACCCTACAGTCCAAGTGAACGGCGCTTCTGCCTTTGTGGGCCCTACTACTATTGACTGTCTCTGCTGCTAGTTAACACCGCCCATCCTGGTTGGACGTCGGACGCAAATGTACGTTGCATGAAACTCGTGTTGTCAGACACGAACTAGTCCTCGATTGGCCTATTATATGTACGAGGCGTGTCACAAACGCGTGCTTACGAAACCAAGCCGCATTTCTCGGAGACGCTCTCTGATTGGCACTGACTGACGCTCTGACCAGATTCTCAAACATAAACATAAAAACGGACAACACGCTCATCACAGACAAGCTGGATGTAGCCAATTACTTAAACATTTTCTTCACAAACATAGCCACAACACTGGTAAACAAACTACCCTCCCACTCAGGGTGTTATGGGGTAGAACACATAGTAGCTTACTACAAAAACCTAGGGGTCCGCAAGGACGACTTCAAGCTGGAAATGGTAACAACAGATGAGGTACTCAATAAACTGAGCGCCCTCCAACCTAACAAGGCCACTGGCCATGACAACATCCCCTCCAAATTCCTCAGAGACTCAGCAGCCGCCATCACCCCAATCATCACACACATAATAAACCTCTCCATAAAACAGGGACACGTCCCCAAGGACTTCAAAATTGCGAGGGTGACCCCTCTGCACAAAAAGGGCAGCAAATTAGACCCAGGCAACTACCGCCCTGTTTCTATTCTCACCTCCATCTCGAAAGTCATGGAAAAAATAGTCTATGAACAGGTCGAAAAGTACCTAGCGGAAAAAAATCTAATCTACGAATTCCAATCTGGCTTCAGAACATCCCACTCCACTGACACATGCCTTCTCTATTTGAATGACCACATCAAACAAGAGGTGGACGCAGGCAAATACTGTGGCATGGTCATGCTGGACCTACAAAAGGCCTTTGACACGGTCAATCACTCCATTCTGATTGACAAGCTAAAAGCAATTGGTTTTGATGGTCCATCAGTGAGCTGGATGCAATCCTACCTTGAGGGGAGGGAACAGATGGTGGAGGTAAACGGTACCCTATCCCCCCCCCCCCTCACAGTGAGCTGTGGTGTTCCACAAGGAAGTATACTAGGGCCGCTACTGTTCCTAATTTATGCAAATGACATGTCGTCAGCTTGTGACTGCAACTTGTTCCTGTTTGCGGACGACTCAGCCCTGCTGGTCTCTGACAAGAACAAGTTACAGGTTGAAAAAACCCTCAGCTCGGAACTCAGCTCGGAACTTGACCTTACTCCTAGAACCCACCTCACCCCTGCCCACTTTGACAACCTAGGATGGCTTAGAGTAGACGACAGAGTACAGCAACTTGCAATGGGCCTGGTCTACAAGATACACTACACGACCAAGGTACCCATGTACATGTCAAAATACTTCCCAAAGGTCAGTGAATACCACGATCACAACACCAGAGGGAGCTCCACAAATCATGTTAAACCCAGATTCGGCTCAAATAAGGGACTAAACACGTTTCGCAATTATGCCACATCAATGTGGAACGCCCTACCCAAAGCTGTAAAGGAATGTGGATCACTACCCACTTTCAAAACCTCTCTCAAGGGACACCTACGGGAGACTGCAATTCAAAACTGGCCCCTGTAAATATCCTAACCCAACCCCCTCCAATGTACAGTCATTTACCTAGTATGGTTTTGTCAATAGTCCAATGTACAATTTTGTTTGTTTGTACAGTGTCTCCCCCCCCCCCCCCCCTCAATGTACAGTTTTGCTTGTTTATACAGTGTGTCTTCCCCCCCCCCCCCCCCCCCCCAACCACCTCCAATGTAAATTACCCAGTATGGTTGTCAATATCCCAATGTACCCAACCCCCCCCCCACCCAACCTCCTCCAATGTACAGTTTCTACGTCAAATGTATATACTCCCTCTTCTTGACTCCTTCTGTATCACAAACAGTACTAATTTGCAAATCTGGTATGTCATAAATGTATAGATGTAGCAGTACTGACTATCTGTATGTCATGTATGTCATATATGTCCTGATGAATTGAAAATGGGGGACCCTGATGTAAACAAGACGAAAGTCTTTCTCTGGTCTGCATCCCCTTAACAATTGTGTGTATTGAGCTGTACTGTATTGTACCCATTCTGCAATCTGTTAATAAAGTTTTCAATCAATCAATCAATCAATCACTCTTGTAACTGCAGCGGTGATGTCATAATAGAACCGGTTAGAACAGGCTCGCTCTGGCTAGCTTTAGTAGTGCAATACACTGTTCCTGATGTTATACTAATTTAAAGTGGCCTTTCCTCTGGCCATAAGTGTGCGTATGTGCGGCATGAGTGTTAAAGTGGCTGCTAGTGTGTGAGCGTGCTCAGCGTGCGTGTCGTGTATGTGCTTGTGTGTGCTTGTGTGTGGATAGTTCAGTTTCTGTGTCTCTCAATGTTCATTGTTCAAGGCTCTGATGGCCTGGGGGAAGAAGCTTAGCCTAAGCCTCTCCGTCCTAGTAGCTGGGGTACGCAGGCGTAGTTAAGTTGATTGGGTTAACAACCACCCTTGCAACGACCGATAAATTGAATGTATGTTGTTATGGTTTGATCCGTGATTGATTGTATTTCATGTATGTTTTCACAGTTTTACGGTTCGGAATAAAGATGTTCTCTTCGAACGGAAATAAAGCCAATCAGTAAACATCAAAGACGAGTTGCTTCATCATTGCAAGAGATGCGGTAACTCTGATTGGCCACTGACGCGTTTGCCCAATCCGTAACGACCTGCAAACTACCTGGCGTTCTATCGCCATGCTCTGCAACTTCGAAGAGTGCCTAAGCTTAACCGTCGAAAGAACTTGCCGTCACGCTCTAAGACAAACTCTAACCTTAACCAACTTCGAAGAGTGCCTAAGCTTACCAGTGTAGAAACAGGCGTCGGCCAATCAGAGAGCGTCTCCGAGAAATGCGGCTTGGTTTCGTAATCACGCGTCACAAACCAATTTGGCAAATGTATCATTCGCTCACCACGCAGCATACACATTTGTGATTGTATTGCTTATTTTCTGATGACAGATAGCAAGGTCATGCTTTCTACGTCTTTGTACCCCCCATAGCTACAGTTTATAGACGCTTTCACTGGAATTATGTTGCTAGGGAACAGTTTGGACCCACATGTATTTCCTTTCAAGTATTGCAAACGTTGCAACAGCAATTACACGTGGGTCCCTTTAAAATGTCTTGTTGTCAATTGGAAACCGTCTAGGAATAGCTCAAATCGTCCATCTGTATATCTGTATGTTGTGTATGTCATAAATGTCATTATGAATTGAAAATGGGGGACCCTGATGTAAACAAGACGAAAGTCTTGCTCTGGTCTGCTATCCTTAACAATTGTGTGTATTGAGCTGTACTGTACTGAGCTGTACTGTACCCATTCTGCAATTTCAATCAATCAACCACGAAAGAAATTAAGCTCAGACAGGCCTATTATTGGCAGCTCCCCATCACCTAGCTGGTCTTTGATCTGAGATCAGCACAAAACAATGGGTGAATGTACTGTAGTCTAAATTTGTCAGACTACTGAATATTGTGTCGTCTCATACTAGACTGAATTTAAAGAGACAACAATGGAGACCGACACATTACCCCCCCCCCCCAATATCTCTCTCTCTCTCTCTCTCCCCCCCCCCCCCCCCCCTCACAC
Source organism: Notolepis coatsorum (assembly GCF_963971535.1). Taxonomy (NCBI): domain Eukaryota; kingdom Metazoa; phylum Chordata; class Actinopteri; order Aulopiformes; family Paralepididae; genus Notolepis; species Notolepis coatsorum. Next base: position 156,259,718 of record NC_140170.1, on the reverse strand, counting down.
GCACACGCGCGCGTGCACACAAGAACTGACCCATGTCTGTCAGGGCTAGGGCTAGGGCGCTCTAGTTGGAACAAAGGCAGAGTGACTGTGATAATCAAACCCCGGCTTTTCTCGGAGAGGTGCTGATGCATGGTGATGTCTACTGAGGGATGCCCGTGTGGAAGTGTCTCTCTCGCTCCCACAATTCGACGCATAGGGTGCCGGGCGACATGATGCTGTGAACCCACTGGCCGCGCGGGTACCAGATTGAGCAAGGCGCGCGGTGCGCACATCTCTGCTGCAGGCAGGACCGTTTATCCATCGGAATGAGCCTATAGCGGTGTTCTGCCGTTGTTTCGTTTTTATGGTGGCGTTTGCTGCAAAAGCTAATTTCACATGCAAGATCTTATTGATGAACACATTTCAAGAGGACGACCTCAGTGGAGGCGGTTAGGTGAGCGTCTTTCATTCTAGGTGAGCTACCTATATTCACAGATTGATTTGCCTATAATAACCTGGATGTTTTAAGCATACTATTATATTTGCGTTATTTGAAACATTAGAGGTAGCCTATATCCTCTTTCTCCAAATTATAGCTTGATCAATGTATCACCAATTATAATTAATTTGTTCATTATAGCCTTGGCCTATGCACTGCAATATGTTTTGTCAGCGATATGTTCAAATCTTTTATCTGTAGCTATTTAATGTTAACGGGAGACAATAGCCTTCCTAGGCTATTAGGCAATCTGTGCGATATCATTTGTCTGCAATCTGTTCACCACCCGGCATAACAGGCCTGTCTCGGAAAGGCTGAATCATAATATCATATATTATAGTCTAGCTATCTGATAACAGACGTTTATGTTCGCCGGCCTGAATTGGTGCACATCTGATTGCATTACTTTGACAATATAGGTATACCTCTCTTAAATTATCGCAGAGGAGGGAGTGTAGCTATAGGTGCTTGAGAATGACTTCGAAAATGCGGCGATTTAATAAGCCCAATTTGGAATGGATATGGGGAAGGGACAATCATCACCACGCACTTAGGCAGGGACTCGCTGCGCGTCCACACATCTTGTTTTCATATAACCTTCTGTCCTCAAGTTGCGAATAAAAAAAAACATCTTATAACAGGCAATGCAGGAATGCTGGCGTGTTGACTTCAAACCAGCATCTTGCAACACGAATGGCTTAGGTTGGGAGTATCTTGCTTAGGCCAAAACAACATTACTGTTCAGTAGGCCTATCATTTCATACACTGTTTATTTTATGCATAGCATGTAGTATAAACCGTCAACGCCATGGTCTGTATCTTATATCCATATTCTAAAAATAACAGCTACCCGTTCTCACATAGGGGGACATAAAGCATATAGGCTATACCCTGTAAATACTTCATGTCAGACAGACCTACAGTATATCAGCCTGTTTTACTGAGGCACCAGCATCTATAGTCTAGACCTGAAGATATTCCACTCATGGGATGAATGACTGTAGATTATGTGCATTAGAGCCAATCTGTAACAAAACATGACCAAGATAGATGTGGAATGTACTTATATGTACACTAGTCGAAAAAACAATTATATCTGAAGGAATCTCAAATGTTATGATCAGTCATGCCAAGAGAGATGGGACCACATGTCATACCACGCCTTGGGCCACATGTCACTGCATGCTCTCCCGTGCCTGTCCTTCTCCCATGTAAAGGAAGCATATAATAGAATAGAAGTACTTTATTGATCCCGAGGGAAATTCAGCACAGATCGCTCAAAATAAACATTCAGGTAGTCAAAAATCACAAATAGGAATAACAATACAGTCAAGGATATACATTCTAAAATATGTATATACATTATAAAATATACAGCCAAAAATATACAGTAATATAGGTGTAAAAACAACGTAAAGGTCATAAGTCAAGAAGCGACTAATGGCAGTCCTTTTAAAACAGTAGCCGCTCTGGTGTTAATAAGTAACCCCATCCAATATGCACTCCATTGTACACATCGCTAATGGACCTTCCCCTTCAGAAAGAAAAGCACTCTGAGGAAGCGTCTTGTTGGAAGATGTGGCCGGGTCTGTAGAACCTCAGCCACAGTGGCAGCAGGTGCAGGCCCGGTGGTGTGTACTTGGGACCGAGCCGGCTCAGCTGAATGGTCTCTCAGTGCTGCCGACCCTCGTGGTCTTTCCTCCTTATTCATTGATTACTTCCTCTTAACCACAAGTGAAGCGTAAGTTGGCCGTGCCCTAACCATAAGCCACGGCCCCCTGGGTACATTAAGACCATCCAAGCAGCGGATGAAGCATGCGTGTGTAGTTCGATGGTTCCCTTGAGGAATTGGTTTATTATGTTATTATGGCATTTTCCACTTGTTTCACATGTTACTCTGCCGTTGCCTAAGTGACTGCTGTTGTTTTTTGTATCCACCAACACGGCTTATAGTCTATTTGCCAACACAATGAACCCGGACATTTTGGAACCACCAAACCTTTATGATAGATATGGATAGTATGGGTCACCAGCAATCAGAAACTGCCGAATGCTTAGTTGTTCATGTCGGGCAACTTTTTTTATTTGCATAATTATCATACATTTGCATAATCACCTAAATGGACAAATCTCGGAAACTACTTGATCAATTTCAACAATGTTGGAGTGGTTTTGGGGGTTATTCGGGATGCTGAATCCATTTATTGTGAGGTTTTTGTCCATTGCTCACTTACTCGCTCTGTTCCTTTAAGCCTACTCGCTCTGTTTCCATTAGTTTTCTGTTAATCATTGCATTCCCCTATTCACACGCTTCTTCCCATAGACGTCGTTGATTGGTGCTCCCCCAACCACACGCTTGTCAATCACATCCCTCAGCTGTCACTGCTTGTCAATTAAGCCTTCCCTGATTATTTATACCCCGTTTCCCCATTCAAGTTTTGTTGGATCGTTTTGATATTTCAGTTGCATTCGCCGTTCCTGCCTTGCCTGCTGTTTTTTCCCTGTGCTTTGCCTCCAGGATATTCAAGAAGCATTCCTCTTGGACACCCTTTTCCAGTGGCGACGCGCTCGCTCCGTTCTGTTCCAACGCTCTTTACGCACAGCGCCTGGGTGAGTTTTATGACTGTCTTTGATCCTATTCCGTTTTTCGTGTGTTTATATAACACTGAAGATTTCCTGCTTTTTATCAGACAGTCACTCACCCAGCGTTTAGCCCTTTTTGGATTGTTTCATTGGGATAATATTTTGGCCTAACATCGCCCACTGTGTGTTTACACACCGAAGATATTATCACTTGGATTTGTATTTTGGGACTTCGCTCACAGTGTTTATTTTGCACCGAAGATTTCTATCACGTGGGATTGTGTTTGGAACGTTACTCACAGTGTGTATATACACCGAAGATTCAGTCACTTGGATAACTCTGTTTTTGGGTACAAGTCACCTCTCCTGTCACCTGCTCTGTTCCAACTGCACTCTGAGCTAACTCGCTCCCTCTCGGTCCCGCAACCACCTCGGAGATTCTGCCGAGAGAAGTCTGCAGAGCGGCTCTGACGTCATCGTCTGCTTCCCCAGATTACCATCCCGGGAGAAGCTGCAGAGCAGCAACATTCATCCTAGCTTGTAGTCCAGTCTTTGTTTGAACTCTACCAAGTCTATGCTGTTTATTTAGTGTAAATAAACAAGCCCTTGTTTTTGGCAACTCTGAATCCTACTCTCTTGTGTCGTTGCGTTTGGGGTCGGTGTCAAACCATAACATTACGATCCAACCAATATGACGACCCCAGCCGACACAGAGAGGGTCAGAACCGCACTAGCTAATCAGATCGAGTTGACCAAGGATCACAGTCACCAACTAGAGAGGGCTGCGGCTGCGGTGCAGGATCTCAGGGAACAAGTCCAGCCTATTCAAGGGTCACTGGCCGCTCTGGCAGGACAACAATCTGGTATTCTCGTTCAGCTTCACTCGCTGAGCGACACCGTTAACGCTTTACTCCCCTCACTTCCTTCAGGAGCATTCCCCGCAGCCCCAGCAGTTCCCACGTACCCCGATCCCGTCTCTCCGTCCCACGGCTGTTCGACGGCAATCCCGAGGAGTGTGCCACATTCATCATTAGGGATGGGTATCGTTAGGATTTTATCGATACTACTACTCTTATCGATACTGCTTAACGGTTCGGTACTTTATCGATACTCTTATCGGTTCTTTTTGATTATTATTTTTGCAAGAAAAAAAGACAATTAATTAAGAACAGAATCGACATTGCTTTATTATTTATACAACTTAATACTTTATAAATAAGTATTATAAATAAATATAATTTCTTCAGCAACAGCAGCAGCAATGTTCTTTTATATAACTTTATAAATAAATATAATAAATGAATATAATTTCTTCAGCAACAGCAGCAACAATGTTTTAAATGTGTCTGACTCTGAATTATAGACTTTTTATAATAAACAACAAATGCAAAAGGCTAACAGAACTGTGACACTCGTTCACCCTATCCTCTGTCATCCTTCCTCTAGCTGCTAGGGAGAAAGGACTTTGGGTGGTGGAGGGAGGTAGAGGGAGGATGTGTGGTGGCCCTGGGCTCACTGGCCTGGGACACATTGGTGGCTGACGCCTCAGCTTGACGATCTATAAAACGTTTTTAGATTGTAGTATTTGTAGCTAAACAATTATTTTGTTTATTAGCCTATTTGTAATAATTCGTTATTAGCCTAGGAAACTCCGTATCTTGGCTTACCGGCTGCAGTGGACGTGGATGCAGATGGACCACTGCGCGCAAGGCAGTCGAATACGGCGCATTTCTGCACGCTAATATCATGTTTTGCCAACAAATGTTTTGATAGGTTGCTCGTATTGCCACCCTTACTGGCAAATGTTTTGTTGCACTTGTGGCAACATGCATTGTCGGCATTGACCCTTGTAAAGTACCATACTTTAGAACGCTTCGCTCTATCCGCCATGATCACGACTCAGTGCATGCAGAGCTGCTGTCTGTGTGCAGAGCGCTATAGCACGGGGCGTCGGGGACTTTCATTAAGGAGTACCCGTATGTAGTACCCGTATGTCTATGTGTAGCACTAGCGAGCGACTCGCGAGGAGTGTGTGTAATAATTGACTCGCTGGCTGCGGCTCGCTTCTCGTGCAGAGACAGAGAGAGGATCGTTCGCAACTTTTAAATAATAATAATAATAATAATTTCTCTAGAGTATCGATAGCAGTACCGAGGACGTCGGAGCTTATAAATACTCCGGTATTTTCTAATATAGTACCGGTTCCCGTTCAAAACCGGGGTCCGGGGGGCATCAACCAAGCCGATTTACTTCTAGAGGGTCCCAAGTGGCCTATATGACAAACTTGCTTTCAGGCCGGGCTGCCCAGTGGGTCACTTCCTCCTGGGCAATGGATGCAGATTTTGTTTTCTCCTATCCAGACTTCGTGGCGGAGCTCCGCAGAGTGTTCCACCATCCAGCCCGTGGTCTGGACCCTGGAGCCCGGTTGGGGACCTTCCGACAGGGGAGCGGCGGGGTGACTGACTACGTCCTGGAGTTTCGACTGGCGGCGGTGGAGAGTGGATGGAACGACCCTGCACTTCGCCTAACCTTCCTGAGGGGGCTCAGTGACGCGGTCAGGGACCAGCTCGCTACCCGGGAGGTGCCCGACTCCCTCGAGGACCTGTTTAGCCTCGTCATCCGCATCGACGGACGCCTCCAGGAGAGAAGGCGCGAGAGGACCCGACTGTTACCTCCTGAGGTACCCCGGATTCCCCGGACGCATGACGTCACTCCTGGACGCTCTGCCCTCAACACGACTGGTGGTAGCGGAGCCTCCCGTTCGGTTCGCGAGGAGGAACCCATGCAGCTGGGACGCTCTCATCTGAGCCAGGCTGAACGTGAGGCAAGGCTCAGGTCCGGTCTCTGCCTCTACTGCGGAAGGGAGGGACACCGAATCGCCAACTGCCCCACCCGGCCAAGAGATCAGGCTCGCCGAGACCCCGGGAAATCCTGGTGAGCCGTTTTTCCCATTCCCAGAGCCGCGCACCACCTGGCCATCTGATGAGCGTCACCCTGGCCTGGGGGGACCAACGAGCCACGGTGGAGGCCCTCATCGACTCTGGGGCAGACGAGAATTTCCTCGACTTCGAGTTTGCTACCCGAGCCAACATTCCACTTGAGGACCTTGTGAGGCCCTTGGAGATCTTTGCGTTGGACCAACACCGCCTGGCCGACATCTCTCAACGCACCGGCCCAGTCGTGCTGACCATCGCTGGGAACCACGTCGAGAGAATCCAGTTCCTCATCACCCGATCCCCCCTTGTCCCGGTGGTCCTGGGTAGGCCCTGGCTCGCGCTGCACGAGCCCCACATCGCCTGGTCCTCCGGTACCATCAAGGGTTGGAGCTCCTCCTGTCACGCCCTGTGTCTGCAGGCGGCGTCCTGTCCCCCGCCCCGGAGGTCCGCTGGTGAGTCGCCTCCGGACCTCTCTTCCATACCTCCCGAGTACCACGACCTCTTGGAGGTTTTTAGTAAATCCAGGGCTCAGGCCCTTCCACCTCACCGCCCCTACGACTGCGCCATCGACCTCCGCCAAGGGGCTCCCCTTCCCGGCAGCCGCCTTTACAGTCTGACCGTTCCGGAGAAGAAGGCGATGGATCTGTACATCTCTGAGTCATTGGAAGCAGGACTCATTCGGCCTTCCTCCTCCCCGGTGGCGGCCGGTTTCTTCTTTGTTGGGAAGAAGGATGGGGACCTGCGACCCTGCATCGACTATCGCCAGCTCAACGAGATCACCATCAAGAACAAGTACCCTCTACCTCTCATGAACTCCACCTTCGAGCCACTGACCCAGGCTACCGTCTTCACCAAGCTGGACCTCCGGAGTGCCTACCATCTTGTCCGTATCCGTGAGGGCAATGAATGGAAGACCGCCTTCAAGACCCCCAGGGGCCACTACGAGTACCTAGTGATGCCGTTCGGCCTCACCAACGCCCCGGCGGTATTCCAGGCACTCATGAACGACGTCCTTCGTGACATGCTGGAGGTGTTCGTGGTGGTGTACCTGGACGACATCCTCATCTTCTCCAGGACCCTCGAGGAACACATCCAGCATGTCCGCCGTGTGCTGGAGCGCCTCCTCCACAATCGGCTCTTCGTCAAGGCGGAGAAGTGCCGTTTCCACTCCGACTCCGTCGACTACCTGGGCTTCATCGTTGAGAAGGGCTTGACCCGAGCGGATCCTCGCAAGATCCAAGCTGTGGAGGATTGGCCTGAACCCACCACTCGGAAGGAGTTACAGAGTTTCCTCGGGTTCGCCAACTTCTACCGAAGGTTCATCCGGAACTACAGTCAAGTGGCGGAGCCACTTACCAGACTGACCTCTCCCGCTCTGCCGTTCAACTAGTCCCCAGCGGCATGTGCTGCGTTCCGCTCCCTCAAGAAGAGGTTCACTTCCGCCCCTATCCTGCTCCACCCTGACCCCAAGAGACAGTTCATTGTAGAGGTGGACGCCTCGGATACCGGACTGGGCGCTGTCTTATCCCAACGTTCGCTTTCGGACCAGAAGGTACATCCTTGCGCCTTCTACTCGCGTCGGTTCCTCCCTGCCGAGAGGAACTACGACACCGGCAATCGGGAGCTGCTGGCGGTCGTGGCTGCGTTGGAGGAGTGGCGTCATTGGCTAGAGGGGGCCGAGGAGCCTTTTACCATCTGGACGGACCACAAGAACCTGACGTTCATCCGCGCTTCCAGGCGCCTCAACGGTCGGCAGGCGAGATGGGCCAGCTTCCTCAGTCGGTTCGACTTCTCGCTGACCTTCCGCCCCGGTTCCCGCAACACGAAGGCCGACTCCCTGTCCCGGTTACACTCCAAGGGGGCTCCACCCTCTGAGGACCCGACTCCCATCCTCCCGGAGGCCCGAGTGGTTGGAGCCATCACCTTGGGCATCGAGGGTGTGGTTAGACGTGCCCTACGCTTCCAGCGTGCTCCAAGCAACGTTCCGATTCATCGTCTCTTCGTCCCCGACTCTGTCCGGTCCCGGGTGCTGCTTTGGGGCCATACCAGCCGGTTCGCCTGCCACCCGGGCGTCCATCGCACGTTCTCCTTCCTGGCTCGTCGTTTCTGGTGGCCCACCATGCGGAACGACGTCAAGGAGTTCGTATTGGCCTGCGCGGTCTGTGCCCGCAGCAAGGCCTCGCACCAGGCACCCTCCGGGCTCTTACAGCCACTTCCCGTTCCAAGCCGTCCTTGGTCACATGTGGCACTAGACTTCGTCACCGGTCTTCCCTCCTCCCAGGGGAACACTTGCCTTCTGACCGTGGTGGATCGATTCAGCAAGGGGGTTCACCTCGTGGCCCTTTCCAAGCTTCCCTCGGCGGCCGAGACGGCGGACCTCCTGACTCACCACGTGTTCCGCCTTCATGGGTTTCCCCAGGACATCGTCTCTGACCGGGGGCCCCAGTTCACCTCCCAGGTATGGCGGGCCTTTTGCAAGGGATTGGGGGCGACGGTCAGTCTTTCCTCTGGTTATCATCCCCAGACTAACGGACAGACGGAGAGGATGAACCAGAGCGTGGAGTCTGCTCTTCGGTGTGTGGCAGCCGAGAGACCGGCATCCTGGAGCCGTTTCCTTCCCTGGGTTGAGTACTCCATCAATTCAATGGTCAGTTCCGCCACCGGCCTCTCACAATTTGAGGTTTCCCTGGGCTACCAGCCCCCTCTTTTCCCCGCACAGGAGGCGGAAGTGGCAGTTCCCTCCGTGCAGGACCACCTCGACCGCTGCCGACGAGTTTGGGAGATCACCAGGACCGCGCTGCTCCGGACATCTGAGCGCGCCTGTCGTGGGGCCGACCGGCGCCGGGTTCCTGCGCCGACTTACCGCCCTGGGCAGAGGGTGTGGCTCTCCGCAAAGGACCTCCCGCTTCGATCCTCGGCCAAGAAGCTCAACCCCCGTTTCGTCAGACCTTTCGAGGTCCTGAAGGTACTCAGTCCGGCGGCGCTACGCCTGAAACTTCCTGCGTCCATGCACATTCACCCCGTGTTCCATGTCTCCCGGGTTAAGCCCGTCTCCCTCAGTCCCCTGATGCCTCCAGCTCCTGATCCTCCGCCTCCCGTGTTGGTGGATGGTCACCCCCAGTGGCAGGTCCGCCGGTTGATGGGCGTTCGTCGGCAGGGCCGGGGGTTCCAATACCTGGTGGACTGGGAGGGTTACGGCCCTGAGGAGCGTAGCTGGGTCTCCCGGCAGCTCATCGTGGATCCCGGCTTGATCACTGACTTCCATCGTGCCCATCCTGACGAGCCGGGTCGGCCTGGTCGCCGGGTGGCTCCCGTGGAGGGGGGGGTACTGTGAGGTTTTTGTCCATTGCTCACTTACTCGCTCTGTTCCTTTAAGCCTACTCGCTCTGTTTCCATTAGTTTTCTGTTAATCATTGCATTCCCCTATTCACACGCTTCTTCTCATAGACGTCGTTGATTGGTGCTCCCCCAACCACACGCTTGTCAATCACATCCCTCAGCTGTCACTGCTTGTCAATTAAGCCTTCCCTGATTATTTATACCCCGTTTCCCCATTCAAGTTTTGTTGGATCGTTTTGATATTTCAGTTGCATTCGCCGTTCCTGCCTTGCCTGCTGTTTTTTCCCTGTGCTTTGCCTCCAGGATATTCAAGAAGCATTCCTCTTGGACACCCTTTTCCAGTGGCGACGCGCTCGCTCCGTTCTGTTCCAACGCTCTTTACGCACAGCGCCTGGGTGAGTTTTATGACGTTTTTCGTGTGTTTATATAACACTGAAGATTTCCTGCTTTTTATCAGACAGTCACTCACCCAGCGTTTAGCCCTTTTTGGATTGTTTCATTGGGATAATATTTTGGCCTAACATCGCCCACTGTGTGTTTACACACCGAAGATATTATCACTTGGATTTGTATTTTGGGACTTCGCTCACAGTGTCACCTCTCCTGTCACCTGCTCTGTTCCAACTGCACTCTGAGCTAACTCGCTCCCTCTCTCCCTCTCGGTCCCGCAACCACCTCGGAGATTCTGCCGAGAGAAGTCTGCAGAGCGGCTCTGACGTCATCGTCTGCTTCCCCAGATTACCATCCCGGGAGAAGCTGCAGAGCAGCAACATTCATCCTAGCTTGTAGTCCAGTCTTTGTTTGAACTCTACCAAGTCTATGCTGTTTATTTAGTGTAAATAAACAAGCCCTTGTTTTTGGCAACTCTGAATCCTACTCTCTTGTGTCGTTGCGTTTGGGGTCGGTGTCAAACCATAACATTTATGATACTCAAGAGTTTCGGAATTGCAATATTTACTGGAATCTACCAAATTTCAACTCATTTTGGTGCATTTTCAGTCAATTAGAAAGTTTTAGAGGACACTGAAATGATTACATTTGGACAGCAAGAACAATTTACCGCCTAATAGAGGCCTTGCACAGAGTGTTTAGAATGCCCATTTCTCCTTGTTAGGGACCAAGCAGTGAGACAATGAGGAAACAGGAGATGTAGATGAGAACTGGGTTTTTATTTACCCACATGGTGCAAAACCATTGCAAACCAAGAATTTGATAACTAGGACTATAGATGGGTTTCTCGTCCACGTCAGACTCAGGAAGGAGGCCAAAAGGAATGTAATAATCCTGGTCAGAACAATGGGGCAGACTGGATACTTTGTAGGACATGACCTTGAGAACATTTGAAACTGTTTGGGGAGAGATTTCACACAGACACAACCAGGAATGAGGAAGATATGGATGGTGGTTTACCATTGTATCTTTGTTGCAGCCCGAATGAATGTCAGCCCGGGAAATTCATTCAGACGCACCAGCCCACGCACCGGCCCACACAACGGCACTCGTCCAAGGCTGTGGCTAAGGAGTCAACATCAGGGAGATCAAATCTACACCCCGCCCCTAGATGTGCACTCGTGCACACACACACGCATGCACGCGCACACACACACACACACATACCGTTACTTCCTGTCATTGGCATACGTTTTCTTTTTTTTACTAACATCTTAGTGCCTCATTAGCCTAGGGATTAAGGATACGTGAAGTATTAACTACACCATAATAATATTGAGGTTTTGATCCATAGAAAGGTCTGTGCTACACAATTTCAGTTAGATTCGATTTATTGTCCTTTAATTTTGCACTCCTGACATTAGTTGCTTGCCATTTAATCAACATCAAAAGACCCCCCACTTCCTCCCAGACACCCATTCCAAGAGCCTGTTCGCTTTCCAGGTCTCTCTCTCTCTCTCTCTCTCTCTCTCTCTCTCTCTCTCTCTCTCTCTCTCTGTCTCTGTCTCTGTCTCTGTCTCTGTCTCTGTCTCTGTCTCTGTCTCTCTCTCTGTCTCTCTCTCTGTCTCTCTCTCTCTCTCTGTGTGTGTCTCTCTCTCTCTCTCTCTCTCTCTCTCTGTGTGTCTCTCTCTGTGTGTGTGTCTCTTTCAATTCAATTCAATTCAAATAGGCTTTATTGGCATGAAATATTAACATACTTATTGCCAAAGCAAGTTCAACATACAAACAATAACATATATATTAAGCAATAAAATATCATAATATTAGTAATAACAGTAAGGACAATCAACAAGAAACATATTAATTTACAAAATAGTCACTCGATCGGGTAGTCATTTTTCAAGTGTGGCCACTCAGATACATTTACAGGGCTTGTTCTCTTATTTTGTGACAACCGTCTACATATTTTGCAGCTAATGCTGTTCACTGACTTTTCTCCCCACACATGTAAAGTAGCTTTTGGTGATCAGGGAGATGGATAAACTGTGCATCAATTTTGTTTATTTTATCAAAGAAGACTTCTCTTAGGTCCTTGTATTTCTCACAGTATAGCAGGAAGTGAGGTTCTGTCTCAATGTCCCCCTGATGGCAAAGTGAACACAGCCTGGCCTCTCTGGGCAGCCAGTTTTGCCTGTGACGGCCTGTTTCTATGGCTAGACTGTGTCCACTCAGTCTGTACCGTGTCAATGTTTTTCTTAATTTTATCTCATTCACAGTAGTCAGGTATTCTGCCACCATGTACTCTCTGTTTAGGGTCAAATAGAATTCTAATTAGATTTGGTTGATTTGTTCCAATATTCTATATAGTTTTCTTTTAGTTTTGAGATTATTTGGTTGGGCCAGATTTCTTGGTATCTGTCCTGAAGCGTTTGTGGGCAGAGATTTCTGACTAGCTGGCAGAGGGGACTCTTATCTGGGTTCGTCTCTCTCTCTCTCTCTGTCTCTCTGTCTCTCCGTGTGTGTGTGTGTTTGTCTCTCTCTCTCTCTCTCTCTCTCTCTCTCTCTCTCTCTCTCTCTCTCTCTGTGTGTCTCTCTCTATGTGTGTCTCTCTCTCTCTGTGTGTGTCTCTCTCTCTGTGTGTGTCTCTCTGTGTGTGTCTCTCTCTCTGTGTGTGTCTCTCTCTCTCTCTCTCTCTCTGTGTGTGTGTCTCTCTCTCTCTCTCTCTCTGTGTCTCTCTCTGTGTATGTGTCTCTCTCTGTCTCTGTCTCTCTCTGTCAATT
>NC_140170.1:156107709-156247012 GCF_963971535.1 Notolepis coatsorum | reverse complement strand
TGGGCGATATGGCCTCTAAATGATATCGCGATATTTTGACATTTCCTCTAAAGCACTTAAAAATGCTTGATTTAACCCTTTGATGCATACAGTCACGCCAATATGATGCTTATAATAAGTCCCTGCAACATATGTTTGCATTATTAAACCATAAAGATGCTTTAAAAAATAATTTAATGAAAATGTACTAAGAGTAGTCTACTGACACACTAATAAAAAAAATTATTTACATCTAAGACAATTTATATAAAAACTCTTGGGTGCCTTTTACACAGTACTGTGTTTTCTATCCACTTTAGCCAAACACACACACACACACACACACACACACACACATATATATATATATACACACACACTACTGTGAGAAAATAATAATCACACAGACTTAATGATTTTAGAATATTTCAGATAATGAAATTAAATGTTTATATCATCAACTATCCAGTTAGTATTTATACTGTGTGTAACATTTGGCTACTTTAAATCATTGAATGTAGAGAGAGCGAGAGAGAGAGAGAGAGAGAGAGAGCGAGAGAGCGAGAGAGCGAGAGAGAGAGAGAGAGAGGGGGCGAGAACGAACAAGAGAGCCAGCCCCCCCCTTCGCGTTTTGATAGTCTAAGCTGCCGTAGGTGATGACGTCACACTCGAATGTAAACAGGAAGAGATGGAGACACACGGAGATGGAAATGCAATGATATACAGAAATGAATAACCAATAAATATGAAGTTATGTTTAAACTTCTGTTGTCAAGCGTTGTCAATATAACCCACCCCTTTCCTCACGAATGGAACTAGTCTTGTGGAGTCCGCTTTGACCGTTTTCCAGGGTTAGCAGAGATCGCTAGTTAGCTTAGCATAATCCTAATGGTAACCTTGGTTAGAAGCTACCGTTAGCTCATTGCTCGTGTCAATTAAATTGCATGTTATTAAAGGTCCGCGCTGGTCTGTCTAATGAAATTACAACCGCAACATTATATTGCACTGTACAGCCCTGGTTGTAGGCTAATGTTTTACTACAATTTGTATGGATTAATTTAGGAGTGAAATGCGAATGAAGGGTTGAAATCACCACTCGCAAGCTTGCCCCCAGATATTATTTTAAACTCGCACGGACCAAATTAGGGGGCAATTTGCGATCATATCATCGCAGTGTACAGGCCTGCATGACGCAGCTTGTACATGTTGCCAAAGCAAATGGTTGATAACATAAGCATGGATTACAAAACACATATTAATGTCATAGTATATACAAAAATGTTCATCATAAAATAGAACATAAAATATTACGGCATAAACATGTCAGGTGACTGTCACTCACTGTCCCTCAGTTTGTGGCAGGCAGCAACATAGGCTGCTGCTAGCTCACAGCTTGTTGAGTCCTCCCCTAGTAGGACTGGTAGTTTTCCTGTATCTGGTAGTGCAAGAAAACCTTTTGTTATTAGTTCAAATTTTTTTAAATGCGTTTCTCTAATATCTTTATATTTTTCACATTTGGTGAGGAAGTGCAACTCAGTTTCAGGCTCACTGAGGATGCAATGACTGCATAGCCTTTGCTCTGCAGGGAGCCAGGTTTTCCTGTGCCTCCCCTTTTCAACAGTGAGGCTGTGCTCTCTCTCTCTCTCTCTCTCTCTCTCTCTCTCTGTGTCTCTCTCTGTGTGTGTGTCTCTCTCTCTCTCTGTGTGTCTCTCTGTGTGTGTGTGTGTCTCTCTCTGTGTGTCTCTCTCTCTGTGTGTGTGTCTCTCGCTCTGCGTGTCTCTCTCTCTGTATGTCTCTCTCTCTCTCTCTCTCTCTGTTTGTGTCTGTCTGTCTGTCTGTCTGTCTGTCTGTCTGTCACTCTCTCTGTCTCTCCTTCCTCTACTAATAGGCCGTGAGCCAGGGCCCAAAATTTGGGCCACGGCTACCATCTTTGGGGACTAACTTTCATAGTGATTTTTGGGAAGGTATACACCCCTGCTGCTAGAAAATATGTGATAGCAATGCAGCAGTTGCCTCCAAATGTGTGCTATCATATATTTTATAACACTACCAAGCATATTTTTCAGGCCTCCTGTCCGAAATTACATGCCCCAAATTAATCATGATAGCTCCTGAACCATAAGGCCTATGTGCATGTGTCTGGTCTCCTTTGATAGGTAACAAGCTAGGACATATGAATCCAGTGGAAGTAAACCCACATATATTACCATTCCAGAGTAAATGGAGATACAATGAAGGAAAACATCATATTTATATCCTCGCCCTGGTACATAATCTTAATTTAAAAGGCAATATGACCATTATTACCAATATCACATGGATAATAATTCAACTGAATGTGTCCTCCTACTCCTTGACTACAAATGTAACTCTGGATCTGATGAAAATACACAAAAAATACAACATTTATGATACAATTTATAAAGATATCCCATTTGATCCATGGACATGACTTTTAAAGGCTGTCTAGATCTATAATTATTATTATTATCTGACTCCACCCACCCATATGAACAAACATTTTATTGGATGTCTATAAGCCAACCACTGTTCCACATCATCTAAAGTGGACTGCATTAGAGCCACACCCCTCTTTCAGCAAGCATGGCCGATCGTGATGCTAGGAGAAAGCGTAAGGAACATTTTAATCAAGTAATCATGTTTACATTTTTAACACAAACCACCTTCTACTTCCTTATGCAGTAAAAACATTGACGGATAATACTGAGCTCATCCAAACACTGAACAAGCTTGGGCATGGGGTCTATTACTCCCAACTTGAAGAGAATGACACTGCTCTGTGTCTCCAAAATCTAGCAACAGCCTCAACTCAAAGAGTTGTACTTCCAGCATCAATCTTGCATGGGACAATATTGATAGACTTGAGGAAACTCTCACTGGAAAGGGCACATCACATAGAGTCAATGGTATAGTTGTACAGGCCAATGTCTATGGACCACAACTACCAAGAGCTGAGCTTCCACACATTGAGAAACTGAAGCAGAGATCGGTCACCATTGAGGACCAAGCACTGGGAGTATATGTAGCAGGTGCGCGTGTGGGCCCACAGCCTCTCCCAACCAGGGAACACTGTGTCCAGGAAACCAAGGAAGCTGCTCTTCTTGCCTGCAAGAAGAACCTGGTGTGGGCACTTGCAAGGCAAATGGATACAGAGAATCAGACAATCCCAAGCTGGACTGGTTTTAATATCAGCACCAGGGACCAAGAACCAATCTCACACGATATAGTTGGGTATCTGCCAACCATCAATTCACCAGCCACACAGTTGACCAGTGTTTGAAATCCTGAATCAATCAGAGATAATCAGAAAGGAACTGCATCTAGAATCACTTGTGGTAGTCATGGATCGAGCACTATATGCGAAAGCCACTGAAATTGCCTGGAAGCACAAAGAGCGCTTCTCCAACATTCTTCTCAGAATGGGGACATTCCATACCATACGTAATGCCTTAGCCATCCTAGGAAAGCGATTTCGGGATGCTGGTCTAAAGCAGGGGTTCCCAAACTTTTCAGGCCGGGACCCAGAAAATAAGGCGTCAGAGAGCTGCGGCCCAATGCACATCGTCAGGCTTTTTTTTTCTTTTTTTTTGCCAGGCGACCGATTTTTTAAGCCAAATATCACTTCAATCCTATTAAGTTAGTTCAAGTTAGTTATTCATTTATATGTGCTATTTATGAGAGGGCTAACTTGTTGCAAAATAATAATGATAATAATAATAGCCTCATTAAAATACTATTGTTGCTTCGGTTGTTTTCAGCGTTTTATGTGCATAATCTGTTATTTAGTTTGAAATGTTCGTTGAAATAAGTAGATTTTTCGTTTTTGTTTATTTATTAAGTTAATATAAAACCATATAGTCACATTTTAGAATACAACTAGAAACACTGTCCTGACCTGCTTCTAAGTTCAGTGGCCTGACAAAAAAAAATTAAAAATATTTTTATTTTTTTTAAATCATCTCGCGGCCCTCCCGTGGCTGCTCGCGGCCCACCTTTGGGTCGCGACCCCGACTTTGGGAACCACTGGTCTAAAGGACATATGCATAGAGGCTGGAATTGTCGCAGAGGGTTCTGTCAATGGAGTCCTTGATGGTAAACACTATAACCGTGCTGTCAGGGTCCACAAGTACATCTATGAAGCACTGATGAGACTCGCATGGGCAGAGTTCAGAGTTCACACTGTGGATTGAGGACAGCATTCCAGAGAAGAGTGGGATGATCAAATCATTCTTGGACAATGTGAAAGACATGGCCAGTGACTTGAACCAACAGACGGCGAACAATCTGCTGCAAAGTCCACTCTTAGCTGAGCTGATAACCCTGTGGACAGACTTTCTGGAACACCTCCGTCACAACAATGGAGAGCTTTCTGCATTCTGGATGTCATACATTGACATGGTAGATAACGTAAT
Organism: Notolepis coatsorum; assembly: GCF_963971535.1. Lineage (NCBI taxonomy): Eukaryota > Metazoa > Chordata > Actinopteri > Aulopiformes > Paralepididae > Notolepis > Notolepis coatsorum. The sequence continues at coordinate 156,242,600 of NC_140170.1, read as the reverse complement.
ACTTGGCATTCTGCGTGCCTCTCGTGAGGGGGACTGGGAGTTGCACCTCCATGCTATAAGAAGCATGATCCCATGGTGCTTTGCTTATGATAAGAAAGATTATGCCAGGTACCTGTCCCTTTACTTTGCTCAGATGAAAAACCGCCCAGAGAAGCATCCTGCTGTGTATGAGGCCTTCAAGATTCTTGGTGCAGCTGTCAAGTAACAACCCCTTTGGACGGATCCCTGTGGACCAGGCTACTGAAGTCACAGTTAACAGCTGAGCACCACAGTGCATTCCTGGGACAGTTAAGGGAGATGGTGCAAGGTAACAAATCAGAGGTTTGTCATGCGGAGCTACAGCAGCCAATAATCCTGAAAGATGAGGAAGCAGTTTCAGCAGTGGTTAGCCTCATACAGGAATGGGTCAACCCCATAATCACTCATGCGATCCGGATATGGCGCGAAACACGACTTTGACTGGCAAGAGGCCTGGGCAAATGTACGACTTGCATCAAGGAACCCAGACCATCAACAAATCAATCTTAACTATATTCACAGGACATACTTAACTCCTATAAGACTGAACAAAATGGGTCTTAAACAAGACTCCAAATGCTCCCTATGTACAAATGGGGACGAAGGGACATTTATGCACATGTACTGGGACTGCCCACCAGTTAAGATATTTTGGAAAGAAGTGACCCAGCAATTAGCAAATCTCTTAACTCTGGATATACCTGTACACCCCTCTGTATTACTGCTGAATGATGTCTTTGAGCATGCAGTACCTCCACAGCTAAAGAGATTGGTTTTATCCGGTATCACAGTGGCTAAAAAGCTGATAGCATCACGGTGGTTTCAACCGGAAAAAATTTGCCGGAAGGTCTGGACTCTTACATATCTCTATGTGATTTATCAAGAAATATCTACAGCAAGAATTTTGGGTCTCAATGAATCCAAAATGACATTGTGGTTAGAAGTGGTGGAGAGAATAAAAGCTAGCATATAATGGTAGTGTCTGGTTAGGAACAAGTTATAATGGTTGGATTATCCAATGGGGGGTCCGGGAGGGGGGGGTTCGAGCTGGAGCATATGTATGTAGGTTTTTAGATAACAGGTATTAGGGGTATATCCTGTATAAGACATTTTACTAAATTAGAATCTCTACAGTGAAGACAGCCCCCAAGGAGATTGACTCCAACCTGATGAAGGCATATGAGATTGGTGAGCAATGCTATGCAATCTTCAAGGATGAGAGACTGGAGAAAGACCCACCAGCAAAGAAATTCCATGACCCAATGAAAACCAACAGGCTAAAAACATTCAGTGATATGTGTAAGAAGAGAGAAGTGAAATCAAGTGGGAGGGCAATCATCTTGAAAGCAAACAGGTCTTTGTTTGGACACATCAAAGTGATGGCACAAGGGCGCAGTCTACATATGGAAGATATCCTTTCTCATCCCCTTGGGCGATCTTCCTGGGCCCTGTCCACAGTCCACACCAGGCGGATTGCTGAGAAAGACAAATAAAGCTACTTTGGCCACGACCTTGCAGACATTTTTTGCATTAGCATAGCAACTCCCAGGGAACTCTGCTACAGTGGTTGATGGAATGAACTTGGTCCAAAGAGTGAAAGGTGATCAAGTTACTTTCAGAGATGTTGCCACAACAGTTCTGGGTATGGCTCTGAGGGAAGGCAGTCAGAGTAGAAGAATAGATGTTGTGTTTGACACATACAAGGAGAACTCTATCAAGAACAGTGAAAGATCTCTACGGTCTGTACTGAGGGGAGCTTTCCCACCCTCTAACACTGCCAATTGTGTTAGTATGACGACCGGCCAAGCCGGTAGCAACGGCGAGAGCCAGGCTCGATACCAGCATCTCCTGCGTTAGTGGTGAGCGCCTTGCCCACTGCGCCACTCAGCTGCCCTGAGTATACCTTTTTAAACGGTATCATAAATGTTGTATTTCTAATGTAGTCATCACATTTACAGTTACATTTGTAGTCAAGGAGTGGGAGAACACATTCAGTTGCATTATTATCCATGGGATATTGGTTATAATGGTCATATTGCCTTTTAAATTAAGATTATGTACCAGGCGAGGGTAAAAATATTATGTTTTCCTTCATTGTATCTCCATTTACTCTGGAATGGTAATATATGTGGGTTTACTTCCACTGGATTCATATGTCCTAGCTTGTTACCTATCAAAGGAGACCAGAAACATGCATATAGGCCTTATGGTTCAGGAGCTATCATGATTAATTTGGGGCATGTAATTTCGGACAGGAGGCCTGAAAAATATGCTTGGTAGTGTTATAAAATATATGATAGCACACATTTGGAGGCAACTGCTACATTGCTATCACATCTTTTCTAGCAGTAGGGGTGTATACCTTCCCAAAAATCACTATGAAAGTTTGTCCCCCAAGATGGTAACGACCAACCCTACTGGCTCACGGCCTATAAACGGGTCTGTAATTTTCAAATATTGTTCTGCGTCTTTTACTAGCAATTTTTGTTTTTTAATTCTAGCTTTTTCAGCTCCACCATTTTTTTTACAGGGGCCAATTTCGAATTACATATCATTCTTGGTTGACACTGAAGTTACATGTAGTAAAATGCTATCCGAATTATGAAAAAGCTTTCTTGATGGAGAAACAGTGTATAAAAAATCTGAAAGAAGGAAAGATAGCCTACTGTTTGAAATTCTCACAGTTGTTAGATTACTTCCCTCTGCTGATCAGCTCTTCCACCTTAGAGCTATATCTCCAGGCCGCCTCACGTTGTTCACTAAGCACAACATTTGACGACACAGAAGCGAATCTTCATTCAAACTGCAATGGCAGGTCAATTCCAGTAAATATTGCAATTTTGAAACTTTTTTCTTCTCTTAAGTATCATAAATGGATTCAGTATCCCGAATAACCCCCAAAACAACTCCAACATTGTTGAAATTGATCAAGTAGTTTCTGAGATTTGTCCATTTAGGCGATTATGCAAATGTAAGCTAATTATGCAAATACAAAAAGTTGCCCAACATTTACAACTTAGCATCCGGCAGTTTCTGAGTGCTGGGGATCCGTACTATCCATATCCATCATAAAACGTTGGTGGTTCCGAAATTTCCGGGTTCACAATGGGGCTCTATGGGATGGCAAATAGACTATTAATGGCCTTTTTGCAGATGGGGACGGTGTGCAGCTATACCCGTTCTTCTTTAGATACATGGTTCTTGGAGATGCAGTTGCCCACCAAAGATGCCCTTTCGCTGAGTGGATAGAGGCAGTCGGGTACATGTTTAAATAAATTCCCTTTTCTTTCTTTTTTTTTCTTTTTTCAAAACATTGCCTTAACCCTTTCACTACCACACTACAGAAGGTTAACCCTTCACTACCACACTACAGAAGGTTAACATTTCACTACCACACTACAGATGGTTAACCTTTCACTACAACACTACAGATGGTTCTATGACGTTAATGGATTGCTCAGCACCTGTTCTGCACTGTACTTCACTTCGTGCACGTGCACTGAATAAAAAATTCCACCATGTACCTTTACATCCCAACATCCGTCTGACCACACCCCCTTCCGCTTACCTTCATAAGCAGGTGTGTGGTCACCTACTCGCCTCCTTCTTCACTTTCACCACAAGGAAGTGCCTTCGGTAGATCCCCACTTGACGAGGTTGTTAGTAGAAGAAAGTTGGAAAACAAGAGATACGTTGACATCATATCTTTATTTTCTCTCTCACTATTTTCGAGAAAATACGGCGATATTGTCTTCGTTACTGGAGTGTCTGGATCATTCCGACCTTCAACGTTTTTTTCGTATTAGGAGCTCACGCCGCTGACGTGCTTCCCAACTGCAGTCCTCCTTGCTGCGGTTGGATGGGGTTACCCTCCGGCAACACAGCTGGACTGTAGGACGCATCGACTGTTGTGAGAAGCGGTTGTTTCCAGGTTGGGTACGTACTGTTTTGCTTACGAGCTCTGGTTGTTGTTGATGCTGTGGGGGTTAACTGACAATTTACGAAACGCTGACTCCAGGCTAGGGTCCTCTGCTCGGCTTAAACGGCGGTCGGAGGATCTTGGTCTGACGCCCATTATAGTCAACTAGTGGGCCGCGACCAGGAACTGGTGATCCCAGGATTCTCTGGACGAGCGATGCTTCTCTGTCCCGTATAGGCCCCATCTTTCATATACAAATGAGAGTATACCCTAACGAGGAAATGTGGGCATAGGATCTTCTTTATCGGGAGTTACATGCTCAAAACCGGCTGCAGCCCGAAATGGGAACTGTGCTGGCCCCGCTGATGTCTGGATCACCGTTGATAACTGTGTTCTGACGTTCTTTTTCTTTTCCCCTCTTAGGGGAGGGACTGGGACAGCGGCCTGTCTGAAGTGTGGCTTGTTATGTCATTGTGTATAGTTCAGGTGATAGCTGCTTAGCTTGCGTGCTAGTTGTGGACTACTGTGTTAGCCAGTCAGCTGTTAGCTGCGCAGCTGTTAGCTGCGGCGTTAGCTCGCTGTGTTTACCAGGCTGGTATACGTTAGCTTGTTGCTATCAGCCGAATGGCTGTTAGCTTAATGCTACACTGTTGAACGTTTTCTGTGACTATAACATGCCTTAAACACTCTGACTACGACGTCATCTTTGACAGAGGATGTTAGTCGAACCTACCGGGAGCCCGGCCGGCGAGGACTGCGTCAACATGGAGAACCGTAGCGGCTGGGTGGCGCAGCAACGCTGCCCTTGTCGTCAACACAGGAATGCTGTGTTTACCGTCTGTGCCCCGTTAGCCAGACTGCAGTTCGCTTGGCCTGCGCTCACGGTAGGAAGGTCCCGACCAGACCTTAAACACGTCTTCTTCCTTCCCTTCTAAATGTTTTGTAATAACGATGTTTTCCAAAACGGGTGTTGCTGCATTACATTGAGGATACGATGCGTGTTGTGTGTGAATTGTCTTGTCACTGGTATAGCTTCTTCTCCATACAAATCGGGTTGTTGTTACATGTGTAAAAATGATCTGGTTAGTTGTGTTGAGAACATCATGTGTGTTCATGTACTGTGTACTCACAACTAAGGGGGTTAATTAACCTATAAAGCTATGCTTAGTGACATATGAGTGAAGAATGAATTCTTTTCTCAGCCTGTAATGACAATGAACAGTGTGTTCACATTTTAACAGGGTTACCTGTTCAACTGGGCCGTATCAAGGGTAAGGTAGGAGGGGTGTTCCCCCCGGTTCCCTGGGGCTTCCCCACCCTCCTCTCAGACATGTTGTTGCACTACATTGTGTCACTGTGTGGTAGGGATACGATGTAACCCTTAGCTTGATTGCTGAGGTTGTGCTAAACACTGCTTGAGAAACTTTATTTTCCTAAAAGAAAAGATTGTTTGGTCGCTTTTCATGTGTGCTTAGCAAGGCCTGTGGCCGATACTAATCGAGAATTATGTATTCTCTCATTATGAAAAACGGCGTTCCTCTGTAGAGTGTTTTTGCCATTTTTTGTAGGTGATGATGGGTTGTGTGTGTCATGTGACCTACAACTGGGTTGGGCTGGCCACAGAAGCACATGTGTAAGTTTGGTACCGGGGCTCTTGGAGAGCTCTCTCTATTCTGTGTTTTTTCCTTAGTAAAAATCAGATAGCAGGTTAGCACATGCGCTGTATGAAGCTGTTAGACGCTTCATGGAGCTGACTATGACTGTCATACTCTCTTTTGTCATTACATCGTATCATGGGTGTGGGGTCGTAAAGGGGTGAACTGGTAACCTTTCCTCCCCTTTTTTCTGTTGGTCAGGGGTAAACCCACCTGTCCTTCAAGGTTCCTGTCACGTTGCGGTTCGGCACGTTACAGGGTGGGGGGGGGGGGGGGGAGGGAGTTTCCTGGTCCCACGCCCTGGAATATTGGGCGTGTGCACCGCAGAAATTCCCCCGCCATAGAGTACGTCACCGTGCGTGTCTCTGTTGGTAGGACTTCCGTGTGCTGTTCAGGTCCATATGATGGATCTGTTTAAAACGGGGGGTGGTCAGGGCTCCTCCTCACAAAGCTCCTATTCGGGCCTTCTGTGAGTTGGGACTCTCCTTCCATGTGAGGGAGCCACCTCAGAGTACAGAGCCTCCTCCTCAGATTGATAAGGTGAGTGGAACCTCAAGAAGGAGTCCTACTCTATTGTGTGTGTATTCGATTCAATTCGATTATTGAGTGTGTATGGGTTCAGTGCCTCCTCCCCGGAGAGCCCTAAAACCAAACTTTTACATGGCTCAAGGTGCAATATATTCTTTTCAATCTGCTCGCGTGGGAAGTCTCTCTGGGGATTTCCGTCTCCTCTCTATGGGAGGGTGATGGAATGTAAAAATGTAAAAAAAATTTACCCCCGGCTGTGTAGACTGGGATACATACTGTTGGTGCTTCCTTCTTTTCTTTTAAAAAGAGTTGGAGTTAGGAAGTATCACACCCCTCTTGTCGTTCCCCTGGGCGCCTTGGGGATTCAATGACAGGTCTAACTAGCCTGTTCATTGATGTGGTTGTGTCCCGACGCACGCATAGTGCTAGCTCGGGGTGTTCTGTAATCAGGCGACTGACTGGCACGCCTTGGTTGCTTGGGGTTAAAACAGCGTTTTTATAAAGCAACTGGGATGGAGGTTTTTTCTCTTCCGACGACCTGTTTTGGTTGTCGACGGATTCTCGTTCATATCTGGGGGATGATGACGGAATGGATCTGAACATATGTAGAGGGGTCTCACGCCCTGGGGGTGGGCCACCGGGCGCCGTTCGCCCCGAACGTCTGGGTGGCGCCTTCTTTTCATGTTTAAGATCAACACGCATATCTGCCCCTTCTCCTGGAGTAGGCATGTCGGCGTGGTTAGGGCATGGGACTGGTTCTGGTCACGCTGGTCCGGATCAGTTGAACCCGTTGTCCGCCGGGGATGCAGATCTGCTGTTCTGGTACCCTGAGGGACTTGGGCTTTTTTCAGGGGGAAAAATGCCAGGTCGGTCCGGGTGTCACAGGGTTAAGCGCTATGGATATGAATTGAAAATGGGGGACCCTGATGGAAACAAGACTAACGTCTTTCTCAGGTCTGCATCCCCTTAACAATTGTATGTATTGAGCCGTACTGTATTGTTCCCATTCTGCAATCTGTTAAATAAAGTTTTCATTCATTCATTCATTCATGGAGACCCTGGTTGGGTAAATTTTTTACTCAGCACTGTCGTAATGGCTTACGGCCATGCCAACCTGTACACGCTCGATCTCGTCAGATCTCGGCCGCTACACAGGTTGGTCCTGGTTAGTACTTGGTTGGGAGACCGCCTGGGAATACCAAGTACGGTGTGCTTGGGGCTGGTTCTCCATTCTTTTCGCTCCTCTCTCACGCATGGCGAAGAGGGGCCTGTTGGGGTGGTCTTTGACCTCCTCTGGTGACCCTGTGCTTCCCGTATCGCCGGGCCCGGTCCGAAGTAATGTTTCATCGACCCGTAGGCCTGGGTTAACCCTTTTTTGGAAACTGAAACACTTGTACTGCGGTATAGCCGGTGTATACCTGCAGGTTTGTTTTGGAGTTTTTTCTTGAGGGGTTATAGGAACAACCACCGCATTGGGTAACACCAAGGTGGTTGATTCCCTGGTGTGTTGGAGCAGTGTCAACTCCCGGGTTCACCGGTTGAGGGTGCCCCTGCACGTACATGACGTCTGCCAATCGTGTCAGCCTTCTCTGCCTCAACCCCTCTGGGTGTTTTTTTTTTTTTAAATGGAGGCTTGGTCATGCAACAACGCCAGCATACGCCCCTTCCGCCGGGGCGGCTGTGTTCTCGTCCGCAGTCTCCAGGCTGGGGTTAACAGCATGTTGCCTGGTTTTTCCCCGGTGCGCTGCCTGCTTCCGTTGGTTAACCTTTTTTGTGTGCTTACGGCCATGCTGACTGCCTGTTCTGCAGGGTCAGTGTGCCGGGCGGTGTACTATTGGGCCGCTCGGCTGAGGGGCCTTTGTCCGAATACGCTGGCGATGTGGGGGGCGGGGTCACTAAGTGCCCACCTGGTGGGGTCTTGATGCTGGCATCATGGACTTCTCCGGGCCCCCATTCCAGGGGGTCCAGTCCCTTTGGTGGGTCTGGGCCTTCCTTCGCGCTCCGCTGCTACGGCCTTGCCACGGGGTTGGGTTTGCCCTTGACCCCGTGATTCTGGGGGCAGTAACGAGGTTGTTCCCTCCGTTCGTTCCCGGGTGGCATGCGGGTTGTGCGTGTGTGTAGTCGTGGGGTCAGGCCACGGTCTGCTCACCCTGTGCGTTTGAGTTGCTTGAGTGCCTCTTCGCACGGTCGGGTCCGTCGCCCTCCCGGGAAACCTCCAATAGGGGGGGTGCCCTCCATTAGGGAGGGTCGGGGGGCTCGGCCCTCCATGTTCTGATGGTTGTGGGGGGCCTTCAGCGGGGTGTATTTGTCGGCCGGTGGCTCCGCTCGGCCTCCCTATGTGCATGAGAGACGCCGAGCGGAACCGACTACGATACAGAACGTTAGGTTATGACTATAACCAAGTTCTGTTAGTAGTGGTGACGCTCTGCGTCCGACGCCGCTGCAGCCCTTGATCTCGCCTTGTGGTGAAAGCTTGGGAAGGAGGCGAGTGGGTGGCCCCACCCCTGCTTATAGGGGTGTGGTCAGACAAATATTGGGATTAAAGGTACATTGTGGTCTTTATTCAGTGCACGTGTGCGAGGACAGTGCATGAGTGACGCCGAGCGTCACCACTACTAACAGAACTTGGTTATAGTCATAACCTAACGTTGTGTGGTAGTGAAAGGGTTAAAGCACTGAATAAATATATATATATAATATATATTTTAAAGTTCTTATCCTTAGACAACTTAATACACAATTCACTCCATCCAGAAAATGTGGACAATACTCCCAAGCTTTTCATAAAATAATACATTCTATGAGCAAGCTTCAACGGCCTAATGAGGGTTCCTCAGTTGTCCTCACAACAGTCACACTAGTCAGAAGATGCCGTAGAATCACATAAATGCTACGTAGAACATTTCATTTTATAAATGGTTCTGCATGCATTTAGTTGCTCCCCAAGCAGGTAGGGGATTCGAGGGTTAACCCTTTCACTACCACACTACAGAAGGTTAACCTTTCACTACCACACTACAGATGGTTAACCGTCTGTAGTGTGGTAGTGAAAGGGTTAACCTTCTGTAGTGTGGTAATGAAAGGGTTAACACTTTGTCATGTGCCAATGAAAGGTTTAACCTTCTGTATTGTCGCAGTGAAAGGGTTAACCCTTGGTAGTGTGGTAGTGAAAGGGTTAAATGGGTATTTCTTTACTGCACGTGTCACTGGGAAACAAAGTGGAAGCCATTCTGGATGGATTTCCCTCAGACATCTGGTCTGAGACCTAAGTGGCCGACGGTTAAATCGACGGTTTGTTAACATACAGTCCCCTCATTAGTTCCCCTCGGTACTTAATCGTTATTATTGTGCGACCTAAAGGAGAGTGCTATTGGAAATTGGTATACTGTAAAGACTTAGCACCGCGGAAGGAATCTCATCGTATGTGCTGTTTGTTTTCGTGTCTCGTGCCAGGTTTTAGGATGCGCTCCCTGAAGAAGACGGTGTTATTAGCCGTCCTGGTGTCAGTGGTGCTGGTGCTGGCCCTCATCCACTCCTGGCCCACCCGGGGCTACACCACAGTGGACGTGCGGCAGAGACCCGGGCCTCTGGTGGAGCGACACCTGGAGGAGAGGCTCCCAGAACCGGACCACAGATCCGGCAACATCCCCTATCGCCTGAGGGAGAGTGTGGCAGGGTGAGGGTCCAATGATAACAAAGTTTTCAAGTTTTGTTTTATTTGTCACATATAAGGTACATGTACCTTACAATGAAATGCTTGGTTCTGTATGAGCCTCCTAAGATTGTGCTTCATACAGTAAAAAAGGTAAAAGAATAAAGACCAAACACTATACAAAATATACAATATACTATACAAAATGTGGTAAATAATGGACTATATGTCTCAAGGTTTTTGAAGGTGATTCTTCTCTGTAGGACATTTAGCAGGTCAGATAATAGTTAAAAAGGCTTTTACAGTATAACCTTGCAGACAGTTAATGAATGAGACTAAGTTAGCTAATTTTGTGAGATAGCATCGCTAGAAAACCAAACATGTTTGAGTAAGTAAACAGAAACCTTTCTTTTTACAGTAGTTCCCTTTCCAATGCCGCTGGCGATTTTAAGATAGGCCGGCCGTGCTCAGCAGTCATCTGTAGTATTTCCCTTGCTCTCACTTCAATCCTCTCTCCTGCTCTGCGTCCTTGTGCTGCTCCACTTGCTCTGCTTCACTCTGCTCTGCTGCCCATGCTGCAATCAACTCAGCTGAGTCCTATATGGCAATTAGACTGCCTGCCTTAAAGGGGCAGTGCCAATAGGCTACTCTGCTACAAGACACACAGGGACAAGATTACTTTTATAAGGCAAAAAGGAATCTGTTTTGGCTGCCTTCGCATTGTACATCTTAGCAGGAATTGCGAGAAGCGCTTGACTTGCAAGGTGTGCAGCCAAAACCATCCCAGTGTTCTTCATATAAATCAGAAGGAGAGATCAAGCAACACAAACCAGCCAAAGAAACCTTCGGTGAGTAACGCACAGATCTCTTTGCAGACATATGGACAAACAGGGTCCGGAAGCAGCAATGGGGCTCTGTCAATCTTGCCTGTACAGGTGAAGTCCAGCAAGGGAGACAAAATCATTACAACATATGCATTTTTAGATCCAGGCAGCACTGACACATTTAGTTCAGAAACCCTAATGAGAACGCTGAACCTTACAGGAAGGAAAACACAAATCAGCTTACATACCATGGGCCCAAAGGCATCTGTGTCCAGCTACATGCTGACAGACTTGGAGATCGCCAGCCTCACTGGGAAACAGTTCTATGACCTGCCCAAGGTCTACACCCAGAAGAGGATGCCCGTAACCACAAGTAACATCATTAGCCAAGAGGAGTTGGCTAAGTGGCCATACATAGATGGGGTTGTCCTTCCTCGGATTCAAGCTGATGTGGAGTTATTGATAGGTACCAATGCCTCCAAAATGCTTGAACCTTGGGAAGTTGTGAATAGTCGTGGCAATGGGCCATATGCCATTAAGACCCTACTGGGGTGGGTCATTAATGGTCCCCTTTCAGGCTACAGTGAGCAGCGGAGTGAGAGTGTATCCCGCTGCTATTGTTAATAGGATCTCCATAACTAATCTGGAGGAGTTGCTGAACAATCAGTATAACCATGATTTTAATGAAAGGTCATCAGAAGACAGAGGAAATGTCGAGGGATGATATGAAGTTAATGGAAATCATGACTGATTCATGCAAACTTCAGGACGGACATTACACCTTGGAGCTTCCCTTTAAAAGGAAAGAAGTGTCTCTGCCAAACAATCAGTTTGTTGCTAGGCAACGCATCCTTGGACTGAAAAGGAGGTTTGGGAGAGATGAGAAGTTCCAGGAGACAGGATTTCTGCCATCCAAAGAACTGATGTCACGCAGTGGAGGTACATTCATACCACTCAGAACCCTGCTGACAAAGCTTCAAGGGGAGTTAAGGTGGATGATTTGCTGACCAACAGAAGGTGGATTGAAGGCCCTGAGTTTCTTTGGAAACCAGAGGAAGAGTGGCCAGATGGTATCTTGGAGTACAACAATTTCTGCTGATGACCCTGAGGTCAAAAAGGATCTCAACATCAATGCAGTAATTGTCGATGCACCAAGTGCCACACACCAACTGATCACCTACTTTTCTGACTGGAAAAGGTTGAAGAGGTCAGTTGCTTGGATCCTGAAACTACGAAAGACTCTATTGGAGATGAGTCATAAAAGAAACTAACTGAGTCATGAAGATGCAGACAAAGTGGAACAGGAAACACTGGCTGAGAGAATACTTACCTTTGCTACAGGAGCGGCAGAGGTGGAGTAAGGAGAGACAAAGTCTTGTCCCTGGAGGCATTGTATTGATCGCAGACGCTACAGCTCCATGTGGTTCCTGGTTACTTGGAAGAGTCCTGGAGGCCTATCCCGACAGGAAAGGACTGGTGCGTTCTGCATGAGTGTAGACCAGTAACTAAACTTTGCTTGCTTCAAGAAGCTGCAGTTTAATAGACCAGTAACTAAACTTTGCTTGCTTCAAGTAGCTGCAATTTAAAGCTTCTAATTCAGAGAATTGTTTTTTGAGTTATTTTGTATGAATTTATTGGCTCCATTACGTAAATATTATTTTGAATTGTTCCTGGCCTCCTGCCATTCTCAATTAGGGGCCGGTGTTTTGGAGCCAAAATGCCCTTCTGTTTATTTAGTTTTATTTTAACTCACGGTGCAGAGGTGTGGCATTATCAGTCACCATGGCAACCACCACAGGGGGGTTACCCATATATACTGATCAGTGGGTGACGAGCCCCCGGTGCACAAGGGGAATAGCCAAACAGTTTTTGACCGTGTCTTGTCGTGTTCGTGTTGATGTGCCGTATAGGTCGGTGTTCAGTGTAATTAGTTAAAGAGTTTTTTGTATTATATTACTTGGTGGAAAAAAGGTCAATAAATGGATTGGCATATCGGAAATTATACGAGCACTCTGGACATTGAATTCTTCAAGCACGCGTCTAACTCAAGCCAGCCCACTTGCCCCTCGCAGTAGGCTTATAGGTAAAGGCTCTACAGGCATTTACTGGAATATTGTAGTGATTGTAATGGTACATAATTCACCCACGGAACTATTGTTAGGAACATTCTAGAACATTAGGTCCGCCCGAACATTCTGGAACGTTTGTGATGATGTCATAGCAGCACATTCTAGAACATTAGTTCCGCCTGAACATTCTGGAACGTTTGTGATGATGTCGAAAATACAAAAAAGTTGTAATTTTTCTGCCTATTTATGAATCGTTTTCAAATAAACGCTAGATTATCGATAGTATAATGTGTACTTATGCACGCTATAGAGGCGGGCTGAAAAATCGATTCTCTCATTTCCTCATCAGCGATCACCGCGCACACACACACACACACATAGGGCAAACGCTTATATCTCTGTGAAAACAGCTCTGATTATCCTAAGACTGGTAAAATAAATTCCTTACCTGAGATCAGATGTTATCCAAAAAGATTATTCCAATTCCTGATCGCCATTCCAAATATCGATCACGCTTATTGATTACAGTGTTGAGTCCTGTAAATACATAATCCACGCGTTTTCCGGGCCGGTGAGCACAATCGATCTTTCAGTTGGCCTTGACGGAAAAGTAAAATGAGGAAACTGGCCACCCCCCCTGCATCAGTGTAAAGTAATGGGGTGCAGTACCACAGGGAGAGACGATAGGGGGCGGTATCTTCCCAATTGAGCTCAGAGAGACTCTGCAGCACTAACCCGAGGCTTGATTGATGAAATATGAATTCAAATCGCCAATAAAAAAAAACGACAAACAAACGCTATATAGCGTCGGGGGCACTCGAAGGTCGGCATGAACTAACGACAAAAAGCGTCCGTGGCACTCAATGTGTTAAGGTGAAAGTTAAAAGCGGAAAGTGTGTGCACTGTGCAATGAATGTAGAATGGAGTCATTGAGCATCTTATCTTAGAACTAAGTCATAGGAACTCCTTTGTATGAAAACAAACTCGCCCACAAGAGATCTGGGCTCCAACATTGTCTGACTTAATTCATTTAATTCATTTCAACCCACATAACCTTTTATTTCTGATCTGATCTTTGTGTCTGCTGCTTCCTCCAGGCTGTTGGCACGTAATGGCTGTGTGTGCGAGGGAGAGAGCGGGGGAGTGAACCTGCCCTTCGCCCAACTCTTATTCCCGCGGGTGTCGGCCCACCCCCTGCACACCGCCTTTGAGGCTTCTGAGCTGGAGGAGATGAAGAGACGGCGGGCCAAGGAGTACCAGAGCTTCCAGATGAGGTGAGCAGCAGCAGCAGCAGCACGAACACAACTCATCGTTGAAATGTTTCGTTCGATCATGTCATCCTATGTCGTATGTCATCATATGTCGCATGGAAACCTAATTACTCCAGTTGAGGCGAATGCCAATTATCATGTTTTGGTAACTGGACACTCCATAATCCATTCATTACTCAATCTATTTAATGAATTGTGTTTGTGAAATTAGATTAGATTAGATTAGATTCAAATATATTGCCATCACACAGTACAAGTACAGCACAACAAAAAAGAAGTTGGCATCTATCTAACCAGAGTGCAAATGTAACAAGCTACTGATATATAACAAGCTACTGGGTAATATATGCTAAACTGATGTATGTCCGGATCATTTTGTACAGTGATACAGGTATACATATAGTATGGTAGTAAGAGTAGGTATGGGATAAATACAGATAAAGATATATAAATGTACAGGTATGTATACAGGTATGGGATATATGCAGATATATCCAAGCAGTTATACAGATAAGTTACAGAGAAATATATATATATATATATATGATATATGCAGTATTATAGTATTATTGGACATGGCTATCATGTTTTTAAATAATGGAGTAATAACAAATTCAGAGGTGTAGTCGTTCAAATAAATAAATAAAACTATAGAAGGTGTGAATAAAGGCACACCCACCTCCCTCAGCAGCATATCATTCACAACCACAATACAATCAATAGATGAGTAGAGAATGCGTTGAAGAGAAATCGTTAGCCATGTTTTCTAAATTTAATTGACTCATTTACATAGTCTTTGTTGGGTCAAGAGAGCATGTTGTAGGCTAGTGCTATTTTGGGAGGTGGGGAGAGTGCACCTGCCCTCTGATTACAATTATAGGGTGTAGACAGTGCCTACGTTTGATTTCTCCTTTGAAAACACAAAGACGTGTTTCCCTGGTTATGAGGATTGCATGACACTAAAGCACATGAAACTCAGTTAAAATCCACTGTAGAATTTAATTAATATGATCATCAGGTTGCTTTTCTTTATTCCTGAAAAGGGAGTATGAGATTTCTGCATTTTTCGCAGGAACAGCTGAACAGTGGATGACTGGTCAAATAATAGGTCGAATTTTATCTTATTTGTGATATTATTCACAGAAGCGCACAGCTGCACATTAGCACTAAATTATTAAAAAGACACGCCCCGTGGTTATCTGTAGAACATCATTGTCTTCTCAAGAAAACAGCCAATGGGTAAATTGTTTTCCACAGTCAATTATTTAAGTGATAAACGTTCATTCCAACGGTGACTTGCCACTATAGTGATAGATTGTACCTTTTACTGACTCATATGTCTTCCTTCCAGGTCTCAGAGCCCCGCGGATGTACTCCTAGTGGCTGAGGCCAACAGTCCCTTACAGTATCCAACACAGGGCGTGGAAGTGCGGCCGCTGAAAACCATCCTCATACCAGGTCTGACTACGATAGGAATTGTTATTAAGGAATTGTTATTACATATATATAGGATATTGAGATACATTTTACAGTAGGCAGGGACAGCCAAATTGCTGACCGGAATGGTCAAAATTGTCATCTTCAGGTTGGCCTGAAAACCTTCTAGATGCCGGAGTAAATGTTATCTTCACAAAAAATTTGTCCAGAAATATGATAAGTAGCGTGTTTTGTGAGCAATATTAAAATTATAATAATAAATAATAATAATAATAATAAAAATATATCATAAATTCATAAATAAATCTTCCAAAAATCTGGCCCCTGAAATGACTATCTACTGTAGCATGATACTATACCGTACTGCGTGGTTATTGATTATTCTTGAATGTTTGCGCTATAGAAATACAGTGTAGCAAGATCACACTGGAGATAACATGGTCAGCTGTATGTCTAGAAAAGGGGACCACGGCCCAACTTTCGGACTCACTTTGAACACAGGACATCATACACAATAAATCTCACATCTCAAAAATAATGTGCCTTATATCAGCATGTTGATTTGGCAGCAGAAATACATGTTGTGTATGGATTCAGCTGATACGTGTTTGTTTGAGAGGAGTGTATGGGGAGTGTTGGACATTTCCAAGCATCAGTTTTAACAATGGCTGTAAATGGTTTATCATGCTTTCAGGCTTGGCCCTCCAAGACCTTCCCAGAGAACATTACTCAGTAAGTAACATTATGGTAAACAGGGGTAAGATGCCCCCCATCTGAGGTAAGAAGCCCCCCCCCCTGTAATTTACCCCATGGCCACTAAATGGACTCAGAATTAATTTCAGATCATGTCTTGGAACGTAATGGTCTTAGGGGCGGCTAGGTGGCGCAGTGGGCAAGGCGCTCGCCACCAACGCAGGAGATGCTGGGTTCGAGCCCAGCTCTCGGCGTTGCTACCAGCTTGGCTGGTCGTTCATACTAAGATAAGATAAAGATAAGATAAGATATTCCTTTATTAATCCCCTTGGGGAAATTCCAGCAACACACGCATACAGCACATCGTCCCATTAATAATTATAACAATCACAATCATTACATTTTTACAGTAACAATGGCACAGCATAAATTCAAACAGACATGTACATTTGTTGACACATGTCATCTACAGAATGCCTGAGACGCCATATGGCTGCATCAACAACAGGGTAGTTAAACAAAGTGTCGTTGCGCCAGGTGGGGGAGGGAGGGATGGATGGACAGGCGGGGGTCGGGAGACAGTCTTAGGATCCACTCCTACAACGGGCATACGTGGCAGCCGTCCAGGTCAGTCCTTACAGCGCTCGGCGTAAACACGTGAGGGGAGGAGGTCTGGGTGTGGGTTGGGGGGTGGGGGGGGGAGTGTCGAGGCCAGATCTGGAGGGGGGAGGTGAGGTATTGGGGAGGGAGGCGCCGCATTCCAGTTGTTATCTCGTCTGACTCCCTTCTTCGAGGCCGCGAGACAGGCAGACCTTGGCATCCCACAGTTTCGCACAGACTTGAGAGTGGGGGGGGGGGGGGGGGGGGGGGGGGTGCAAGTAGGAGACAATGACCCCTAAAAGCACCGTTCTTGACTCAAATTCGATCCGTCGCGCTCTTAATGTCCTGCGCGACCCCCAGCAGGACTTGACCTCTCAACTGCTCGTCAGATGAATGGACAGCGAGTCGTTTAACAAGTTCCATGTTGGTTTTTATACTAATACAATTGGCAGTGTTAGGGGGTGGGAAGCTGGTGGGTGGGGATCGGACGTTGTGGACAGCGACTCCTACAGGTCGGTTGGTGCGCCTGCACAGTAGAATCAGGAAGCGACGGGGGCGGCGTCCCTCCAAAGCGCAGACCCCTGACGCTGAAAGATCGCGCTGTGCAGGTGAAAAGATGCGACTGCTGTTACCTCGAGTACCGGAGGGGACTTGTGCAATGTATGGCTTCGTCCACATTACAGCCGGCTTGTGGGCTGAAACAGCGTACGAGACAGGGGAGGGTAGAATTGGACGATACGAAATTTGGATGGGAGAAAAATAGAAAATGGGAGAAAAAGTGGATACATTTTTTTTTGCAGAATATGGCTGTGCACTTGGTTCTTGGCTATCTAGTCGTAGCAAATGTAGATGGCATGCATGAAAAACGCTCTTGGTTTAACCATTTCACTACCACACTACAAAGAGTTACCGCTTTCACTACCACACTACAGAAGGTTAACCCTTTCACTACCCCACTACAGATGGTTAACTGTCTGTAATGTGGTAGTGAAAGGGTTAACCTTCTGTAGTGCGGTAGTGAAAGGTTAACCTTCTGTAGTGTGGTAGTGAAAGCGTTAACCTTCTGTAGTGTGGTAGTGAAAGGTTAACCTTCTGTAGTGTGGTAGTGAAAGGTTAATCGTCTGTAGTGAAAGGGTGTAATCATGTGTTTCCTTTTCTTTTTTAAATTTAGCTGAATTGATTTCACTGTTTTATGTTGTTTAGCTTTGTTCTCATGATCCCAGTAACATTGTGGTATCTAATGAGGACTCGAATGAACAAATGAACTAATAAATAAACCACCCATCTATTCCACCTGCTTTTTCTTTCTTCTTCTGTCCTAGGTAAACATCACTGCCACACTGGGAACACTGAATGTGGCAGCAGAGGTCGAGGGGGTAAAGGTCAAAGGTGATGGCGAGATGCACATGACCCTGTCCAGCGGCCTCCTGCCCAACCTGAATCGGCAGCTGCAGTTTGTCAGCTACACCAACACACTCTTCCACCCCAGCACAGCAGACACAGGTGAGGAAAAGAATGCAGTAGATATACTTTTTATTTGATTTATTTAGCCTTTCTATAATTTTCTCCCATCCCCCAATTTAGTCGCTATGTCAATTCCCCACATTGCCCTACTGTCGGTCTGGGGAGGGTGTAGACTACCACATTCTGCCCTACTGTCGGTCTGGGGAGGGTGTAGACTACCACATGCTGCCCTACTGTCGGTCTGGGGAGGGTGTAGACTACCACATGCTGCCCTACTGTTGGTCTGGGGAGGGTGTAGACTACCACATGCTGCCCCTACTGTCTGTCTGGAGAGGGTGTAGACTACCACATGCTGCCCTACTGTCGGTCTGGGGAGGGTGTAGACTACCACATGCAGCCCTACTGTCGGCCTGGGGAGGGTGTAGACTACCACATGCAGCCCTACTGTCGGCCTGGGGAGGGTGTAGACTACTACATGCTGCCCTACTGTTGTTCTGGGGAGGGTGTAGACTACTGTACCACATGCTGCCCTACTGTCGGTCTGGGGAGGGTGTAGACTACTGTACCACATTCTGCCCTACTGTTGGTCTGGGGAGGGTGTAGACTACCACATGCTGCCCTACTGTCGCTCTGGGGAGGGTGTAGACTACCATATGCTGCCCTACTGTCGGTCTGGGGAGGGTGTAGACTACCACATGCTGTCCTACTGTTGGTCTGGGGAGGGTGTAGACTACCACATGCTGCCCTACTGTCGGCCTGGGGAGGGTGTAGACTACCACATGCTGCCCTACTGTTGGTCTGGGGAGGGTGTAGACTACCACATGCTGCCCTACTGTCGGTCTAGGGAGGGTGTAGACTACCACATGCTGCCCTACTGTTGGTCTGGGGAGGGTGTAGACTACCACATGCTGCCCTACTGTTGAACCCAGAGTCTCCGTGGTGGTAGGCGAGTGCTTAGCTTTTTCTATGCAGTTTGGCCTTTTGTCCGCGCACAAACAGCGCTTTAGTTTTCTGAAAACTCCTGCCAAGGTGAAGATTTCTGGAAACTCCCCTTACAAAGAAAATACACAGTGTATTCATGTGGACGGGTGAAACCAGAGCTTACAGAAAACACTAACATAGTGACTGATGGCTCTGACCACACATACTGCATGATGGAGTCTTTTCTCAGCAATCAGGACCATCCAGGTAATTTCATGTGAGTGCTGTTGTGTTGTTTTTCCTTCTAGACTTTCTACTTCCAGAGCCACTGTCGCCCACAAACAAACAAAGGGCAACACTCCCCAAATTAAGAATTCCAATATGTCAATCCCCCAGTTAACAGCTATTGTTTTCCTTTTGTAAACCCATTTAGATTAATGGTGATTTCAATATGTCATGTTAAACAGCTATTGTTTGTTGTCCTACAGTAAATCAAATCAAATTTATTTATAAGGCCCGACAACACACGTTAATGTCCCCATGGGCCGTACAGGTCTTCTTTAAACAAGTCAAGAAGAAAACATAACAATAAGTCAAGAACAGAACAAGAACACCATAAGGTCCAAAAAATTTAAGATAAATGCAAATAAATGAAAGAATGCAAGCACTCCCAGACATACCCCACGCGGAAAAACTCACTAAAACCTAACAATAGGGAAAAATGCTCCACAGGCAGTGTGGAGGAGAGAAACCTTAGAAGGGCCATTCAAGGGGGGATCTCCCTTCTTAGATGTCGGTGATAGTAGTGTTGCAGACTTACAGTTGGTAAGCATGCACTCAAGTGTGAAGTGAAACACAGATGAGTGCATGCAATAGCAACTGAACATTTTGAAAGATTGAAGATAGAGCTGATAGCGGATCTATTTGAGGCACAGGGGCGGCGCAAATAGAGTCAGTAACGATGTGGTTGTGAAACTTGTTCTTTTCAACGCGTGTCATAGTGCAATTTGAGACAGAGGGACACCAAGCCACCTTCATCATCAAGATCCGTCATGGTGTAACGCCAAAGCTGTACAACACAGGACCCAGAGGAGGTAAGACACATCAAAACGTTGCCCACAAGATGTCAAGTCATAGTACACACACAGTGTCAC
Source organism: Notolepis coatsorum (assembly GCF_963971535.1). Lineage (NCBI taxonomy): Eukaryota > Metazoa > Chordata > Actinopteri > Aulopiformes > Paralepididae > Notolepis > Notolepis coatsorum. Next base: position 156,222,395 of record NC_140170.1, on the reverse strand, counting down.
CAGGCTGCCTTGTCAATGATTCCAGTGCTCCTCTCCAGCTTTCTCCTCTCTCTCTCCACTGCATGCACATACATACACACACACACACACACACACACTGCACACACACACACTGCACATGCACACTGCACACAGACACACACACACACACACACACACACACACGCACACGCACACGCACACACACACGCACACACACACACACCACAAACTGCCGAGATGTAGCACTGAACGGCACAGGAAGTCCTTCATTCCGACAGCCATCAGACTTTACAATGCATCACTGTGCCTTACTGCATCAATGAGCACAGGGTGACAGTACTATCTTCCTGGGCCCTCATTCATCAATGTGTGCGTAGAACTTGACCTACTTCCACACGTAAGCACGGAATGTAGAACTAGTGTACGCACAGGGAAGTCGGGATTCATCACACGGTGCGTACGCAGGCTCTATGCTCCTCCGTGTTGATGAATACCACTTTGTTCTACCGTCAATGCTCGTGCATGATTATCCATATATGGTCATGAAAATGAGGAAACACCCCCCATGGGATGTGAAATAATGGACTGACCCGAGCGGAACTCCGAGAAACTCCACGAAGATTGTTCACTACTGCTGTCGAACCAAGAAGACACTATCGCGTATTATGGGATAAATAAAAGGCGGACTTGTAAACGGTGATGTCAGATATCAACGGCTCCCTAAGACCATTGCTGCAATTCTGCCTGGACAGCTCAAAATACTAATAAAGACCGTTCGTTGACCACTGTTTGGCGTTGGTTGTGTGTCATTATAACCGTGCTGTAATATGAATGCCTTTATTAGTTGTGTTCGATTGGCTATATGATTTTTAGAGGCATCTATTTTGTTGTCGGCTAATAAAGACTGCGCTGGAATATGACTGCCTTTTCCCGTGTTGTTTGATTAATACCCAGGGATTAAAGTTCTCCTCAATTCTATTCCAAATCGCGATGGATCTTCCGTCAATTTTCTACCTGCTGCATATGATTTCTAGAGGCATACTACAATCTATTTTGATGTCAGTATTGGGTAGCCTATATAAACAATATAATACGAGAGCATATACAAGAACAATGAATCTCACTGCATGTATGATGTAGCCTGCCTTTAGTTTCAATACATGAACTTGAATTCCATCATGTTTGTGTGCGGGACTCACAAGGCTGTTGTCACAATGGGTGGTACCGGTGTACAGTAATAATAACAGTCCACACAATATCACGATCCATGCCATAGCCTATGTTCTATTAGGACATGATCTGTGACGACAAATGTTCTAGAATGTTTGATTAAGATATCATACTCTGACAGCATGCCTATGAGCAACAAAAACGCGAACTTGAATCCCATCATATAGTCTGTCCACTATCTGCATGGTGTCATTGCAATGCGTTTTCTATTCTTTCTTATACAGTAAAAAGGGGGAAGAACACTATATTCATATGACTTATTCTGCTTACAGCTTCGAAATTCCACTTGTTTCGTTTAACGAAATATAATCAAAACGTTGGACCGTGTTTCTGCGGTCTGCGCAAAATAATAACGAGTTGAGCTTTATGATTTATGATGAATTGAAAATGGGGGACCCTGATGTAAACAAGACGAAAGTTGGTCTGCATCCCCAATTAACAATTGTATGTACTGAGCTGTACTGTACTGTACCCATTCTGCAATCTGTTAATAAACTTTTCAATCAATCAATCAATCAAGCTACGCGGAGCGCAGTCAGTCAGTAGCCTACACCCCGTATATTCCGATAACGCTATATAAACCATGCTGCATTCATTCTGAGAGAAAGATCTATTATTCCAAATGCTATTTATAGGGTTTTGACCATAATTACACTACTGTTGCTATTTTACAATGAACTATAATGAACTACGGTTCGTACAGAACATGCCAGTGTTATTATGCACAGAAGCTCATTTCCTTGTTGTAATAATATATTCTACCACTGGGCGCCAGGTACGCCTGGTCTGACCTGTGCGTAGATGTAAGCACGGAGTCAAGTTCAAATCGAAATTGATGAATCCCACTCTTTGCTTAGAAATGATCGTACGCACAGGGTAAGCACAGATCTGTGCGTAGAACACGTTGATGAATGAGGGCCCTGGACTTTTACTTTTAAACCGAACATAGTACAATTTTACACTTACTGTATAGTTCTGTATATTTTTACTGTATATTTTATATTAGAATGTAACATAGGAAATGTATATTCCGAACTGTATTTTATTCTTAGGCTTATTTTAATTCTTATTCGTGACTTTTGTTTTGTCTACCTAAATGTTTACGGTTTACTGTGAGAAATTTGTAGTGCCAAATTTCCCTCGGGATGATTAAAGTATTTCTATTCTATTCTATTCTATTCTATTCGTTCAATTGTCTCTCTCCCTCAGAGAAAGAAAAAACTAATTTTGTTTTTTTTCTCTCATGTCCTTCTCCTTTTCTTTGTAGAGTACAATGTCAGTGCCCTTGTTACCATAGCTACCAAAACCTTCTTGCGTTACAATAAACTTCAAGATCTCATTGACAGCGTACGAAGATACTATCCCACCGTCACCATAGTGATCGCAGACGACAGTGAAAATCCCCAAACCGTCTCCGGGCCCTACATCGAGCATTACATCATGCCTTTTGGAAAGGTAGAGTGGTATTATGTTTGCAACCAAATTGATGCCAAAAAAGATCACCGTTTGTTGTTCTGTGTCACAAGCCCCGGTTTCCTGTCTCCTAGGGTTGGTTCGCAGGACGGAACCTGGCCGTGTCCCAAGTCACCACCAAGTATGTACTCTGGGTAGATGACGACTTCATCTTTACCTCCAACACCAAGCTGGAGAAACTGGTGGATGTTCTGGAGAGGACCACTCTTGATCTGGTGAGGGGCTAGAGAGATAGAACATGTGATCTGGTGAGGGGCTAGAGAGATAGAACATGTGATCTGGTGAGGGGCTAGAGAGATAGAACATGTGATCTGGTGAGGGGCTAGAGAGATAGAACATGTGATCTGGTGAGAGCTAGAGAGATAGAACATGTGATCTGGTGAGAGCTAGAGAGATAGAACATGTGAACTGGTGAGGGGCTAGAGAGATAGAACATGTGATCTGGTGAGAGCTAGAGAGATAGAACATGTGATCTGGTGAGGGGCTAGAGAGATAGAACGTTTGATCTGGTGAGAGGATAGAGATATAGAATGTTTGATCTGGTGAGGGCTAGAGAGATAGAACATGTGATCTGGTGAGAGCTAGAGAGATAGAACATGTGATCTGGTGAGAGCTAGAGAGATAGAACATGTGATCTGGTGAGAGCTAGAGAGATAGAACGTTTGATCTGGTGAGAGGATAGAGATATAGAATGTTTGATCTGGTGAGGGCTAGAGAGATAGAACATGTGATCTGGTGAGAGCTAGAGAGATAGAACATGTGATCTGGTGAGAGCTAGAGAGATAGAACATGTGATCTGGTGAGAGCTAGAGAGATAGAACATGTGATCTGGTGAGAGCTAGAGAGATAGAACGTTTGATCTGGTAAGGGGCTAGAGAGATAGAACGTTTGATCTGGTGAGAGGATAGAGAGATAGAATGTTTGATCTGGTGAGGGCTAGAGAGATAGAACATGTGATCTGGTGAGGGGCTAGAGAGATAGAACATGTGATCTGGTGAGGGGCTAGAGAGATAGAACATGTGATCTGGTGAGAGCTAGAGAGATAGAACGTTTGATCTGGTGAGGGGCTAGAGAGATAGAACATGTGATCTGGTGAGGGGCTAGAGGGATAGAATGTTTGATCTGATGAGGGGCTAGAGGGATAGAATGTTTGATTGGTTTGTCTGGAAATATGAATGAATCAAGGTGTTTTTGATGATTAAGGTTAGGTTAAGGTTAATGTTTGGGTTTAAAGTTAGGGTTAGTTATGTAAATCTATGTAATATCCCCATATTTCACATAAACGTGTGTGTGTGTGTGTGTGTGTGTGTGTGTGTGTGTGTGTGTGTGTGTGTGTGTGTGTGTGTGTGTGTGTGTGTGTGTGTGTGTGTGTGTGTGTGTGTGTGTGTGTGTGTGTGTGTGTGTGTGTGTGTGTGTGTGTGTGTGTGTGTGCGCGCGCGCCCAGGTGGGCGGTGCCGTACGAGAGGCAACAGGCTACACTGCCACCTACAGGCAGACCTTGTCCATTGAGCCGGGCGAGGACGACGGCGACTGCCTTCACATGAGGAGAGGGTTTCATCACATCATCCAGGGCTTCCCAAACTGTGTTGTCACAGACGGGGTCATCAACTTCTTCCTGGCTCGCACTGATAAAGTCCAACAGGTGGGGTTTGACCCCCGGCTGGCCAGGGTGGCTCACCTAGGTAAGAACAGCCCACCCACAAGCAAACACCTTTTTTTTAATAATACACTCACAGAGCTTTTAGAGAGGTGCAGAGAATAAAATAGTAAACAGAATATAAAATAGCTTTTCCTCCAGAAAAATGATTGATTAATATGAATTTATCATTTGAAAAATGTTGGTGGGTCCAAAATTAATGTTGTTGTTTACATGTCGTGTGCATGTATCCCCTCCCTACTTCCCATTTCCTCTCATGGAATGCGCCTGATTGGATAACTTACATTCTGGTGCTCTAGTACGACATATTGGCTGAATGTTATCTATAACACCTTTAAGTATATTGAAATCTTTTGTTGTTTACACTTGTTTACGTACTTGACTTTCTATTTTATACTTATATTATACTTATTTTATACTATCTTTTTATTATCTAGCACACTCTCAGGAGCAAAACAGAAAGAAGCATTTCATGCAAAGTATTCTGTATTTCTGTATGACAACTAATAAAGAAACTTGAAAAGTAATTTCTCCAACCAATCACCTCATCAACCAATCACACCAATCAACAATTGTAAAAAATTAAATAAAAAAAGTATTCATGTGACACTTTAATTTATCATGACTTGGTTCATGCAAACTTTATGAGATTAAGATTAAATAAGCTTCTGTAATTAAAATGAATCAAATTGGAACCTTCAAATTCAACTCAAATCCTGAATTCCGAATCCGTTTTATTTCCAGAGTTTTTCATCGACGGCCTCGGCTCGCTCCACGTGGGGTCCTGCGACGACGTCGTCGTCAACCACGCCACCAAGATCAAGCTCCCCTGGGTCAGCCAATCGGAGAGCGACAAGACCTACGGCAAGTTCCGCTACCCGCCGGCCTCCTCGGACGCCACGCACACCAAGAACGGCCTCCTGTTCTTCAAGAACCGCTTCCAGTGTTTGACTCACAATTGATTCTCCGCCCCGTCACTCCTCTCACTCCGCTCACTCCTCTCCATCGTCAAGATTCCCACTCTTCTTCCCGAGTTGCCAAAGAAGATCTCCTCCCAGGGGGGACATCCCAGCAGATAAGATCTCCTCCCGGGGGGGGGACATCCCAGCAGATAAGATCTCCTCCCGGGGGGGACATCCCGCAGATAAGATCTCCTCCTGGGGGGACGTCCAGATAAGATCTCCTCCTGGGGGGACGTCCAGATAAGATCTCCTCCTGGGGGGGACGTCCAGATAAGATCTCCTCCTGGGGGGACGTCCAGATAAGATCTCCTCCTGGGGGGGACGTCCAGATAAGATCTCCTCCTGGGGGGGACGTCCAGATAAGATCTCCTCCTGGGGGGACGTCCAGATAAGATCTCCTCCTTGGGGACGTCCAGATAAGATCTCCTCCTGGGGGGGACGTCCAGATAAGATCTCCTCCTGGGGGGACGTCCAGATAAGATCTCCTCCTTGGGGACGTCCAGATAAGATCTCCTCCTGGGGGGACGTCCAGATAAGATCTCCTCCTGGGGGGACGTCCAGATAAGATCTCCTCCTGGGGGGGACGTCCAGATAAGATCTCCTCCTGGGGGGACGTCCAGATAAGATCTCCTCCTGGGGGGACGTCCAGATAAGATCTCCTCCTGGGGGGGACGTCCAGATAAGATCTCCTCCTGGGGGGGACGTCCAGATAAGATCTCCTCCTGGGGGGACGTCCAGATAAGATCTCCTCCTGGGGGGGACGTCCAGATAAGATCTCCTCCTTGGGGGGACGTCCAGATAAGATCTCCTCCTGGGGGGACGTCCAGATAAGATCTCCTCCTGGGGGGGACGTCCAGATAAGATCTCCTCCTGGGGGGGACGTCCAGATAAGATCTCCTCCTGGGGGGACGTCCAGATAAGATCTCCTCCTGGGGGGGACGTCCAGATAAGATCTCCTCCTGGGGGGGACGTCCCAGTAGATAAGATCCCAGACAACCTGTTTTACATGTCTCCCCTTGACAACGAAGCCTTGGCCGGTTTCATCTGAGGAAGCGCAATAAAATGAAATAACTTGACTGCTAGCGGTGCATCCGATAAAATCTCCAGGGGCTTCATGGGGAAAACTCTTTCCCGGAGGAGTGAGACTGAAAAAAGCTGTTGGGGGGGGGGGGGGGGGGGGGGGGGGGGTACATAAAAGGGATGTGTCGGTTTTAAAAATGCAAAACATGTAGCCTTCTTTTAGGTAGATTTCATTATTTGCATAATTCCCCCTAAATGGCATATCTCCTCATCCTCTACTCTTGATTGTAAATGTCAGGTTATGAGGGGGATATGCGTGTTATGTGCCTCAAATCTTATCTGGCCAGACACTATGAGACGTGTTTTTACTGAGACCCAGGAAAAGAGACGAGGTGGTACAGCGGATTGGTGTTCTGGAAACGGAACTGTAGTCGCATCATTTTCACGCTATACTGACCATATTCACACGGCGGCCATTTTGCTCTTTTTTCATTCAATCTTTATTTATACTTTATTTATTTAATCCGGTTGGGATTCCTTTCCACCGCGATCCAACCCTTTACTCCCAGAAAGGAATCCCAACCCGAGCACTATGGCCACTGTGTGAATATGGTCAATAGACCTGTCTCAAAACCCTGCCCCTTTTCTTGATCCTCCAATCACAACTGTCGCTTACCTCGGACAAACCAAGTTTGTCCGAGGTAAGCGACAGTTGTGATTGGAGGATCAAGAAAAGGGGCAGGGTTTTGAGACAGGTCCATTGAAGAGAGCAGAGGTAATATATATGCGCGTCCTCTGTTCTTCAACTTGCACTATACAGAGGACTGAGCTGAGCAAAGCAATAGGGGGGGGCGAGACCTGAAAACGAGGACTGACTATCGGCAAGAGGACAAGGGACGCTTCCCAGAAAGGGACAATCTTGTAGACACAGATTTCGTTTTTACCAACGCCATACGAAGAACGCATTCAAAACTCTTAATGTGCGGTTACCTAAACTCTGTGACTGGACGTGCCAAAGGTTAACCTGGTGGTTTCGGGGTGTTTCTGTCTGTCTGTTGTTTGTTTGGGTTTTGCTTTTTGAGTTTGACCTGATATTACCTGACCTGGGAAACGGACTTGATATTATTACCCCGACCTGAGAACAGACCTGGGAGATTACCTGACCTGGGAACAGCCTCGTTTTGTCCTTGACTTGTACTCGTCTGTCACAGTTTCTTCAACTAGCATCTCAGAAGAAGGAAAGTCTCCCGTTTCATGCACGCCAGCGAATGGGGTCGAAAGTGATTGCATTTTATATGCTGCCTAAAAGAAACGATGGATTGACCAAAGTGCATGTGTATATTTCCTCATCGTGAAAAAGAAAATTAAAAACGGAAAAGAAAAAGGGATATGAATGGATTTGACTGGCACAGTTTGGTGACATAGTGAGATAGATGAAACACGGTATGCATAGTTAGCATGGAAGGGAAACCGAATGACTCCTAGTCGGCTGATGTACGTGAGATAATGATGTCAGATTGTCCAAGTACCATGGCTGAAGAGTTTTTTTTTCTACTGACAGTTCCTGTTATGAAGGATTGTGTCTATGTTAGCCTCACCTGGCCGGCCACAGCTCTGGTGCCTGCCTGGAGAGATCCTTGACGAACTCATTAGAAAGTGGTGGAGACACTGTGGCGCATCGTCATAAGTCAAACCAGTCACATTTTTGCTTGAGTGCTGCAGAGCAGAACATGTGTGAATTCCCAATAGCTGCGACCTTTTTGCAATAGGCCACTCCCATTGCCATGCGCCATAGTCAATCGGCATGAACACACACACACACACACACACACACTTGCCCTCCATGCCAAATTCCAGCCTCCTAAGGCGAAACCTGTGGCCCCCATGTTGAACCCCCCCCCCCCCCCCACTTCACGACCTGAACATGATCCTTTTCAGGTGAAAGACTGGATAACAGTGTGAGGTGTTAACCCTTCGTGGTCATGTGGTGAGCAGAAGAACTGGATAACAGTGTGAGGTGTTAACCCTTCGTGGTCATGTGGTGAGCAGAAGAACTGGATAACAGTGTGAGGTGTTAACCCTTCGTGGTCATGTGGTGAGCAGAAAGACTGGAGAACAGTGTGAGGTGTTAACCCTTCGTGGTCATGTGGTGAGCAGAAAGACTGGAGAACAGTGTGAGGTGTTAACCCTTCATGGTCATGTGGTGAGCAGAAAGACTGGATAACAGTGTGAGGTGTTAACCCTTCATGGTCATGTGGTGAGCAGAAAGACTGGATAACAGTGTGAGGTGTTAACCCTTCGTGGTCATGTGGTGAGCAGAAAGACTGGAGAACAGTGTGAGGTGTTAACCCTTCATGGTCATGTGGTGAGCAGAAGAACTGGATAACAGTGTGAGGTGTTAACCCTTCGTGGTCATGTGGTGAGCAGAAAGACTGGAGAACAGTGTGAGGTGTTAACCCTTCATGGTCATGTGGTGAGCAGAAAGACTGGATAACAGTGTGAGGTGTTAACCCTTCGTGGTCATGTGGTGAGCAGAAAGACTGGAGAACAGTGTGAGGTGTTAACCCTTCGTGGTCATGTGGTGAGCAGAAAGACTGGATAACAGTGTGAGGTGTTAACCCTTCGTGGTCATGTGGTGAGCAGAAAGACTGGAGAACAGTGTGAGGTGTTAACCCTTCATGGTCATGTGGTGAGCAGAAGAACTGGATAACAGTGTGAGGTGTTAACCCTTCGTGGTCATGTGGTGAGCAGAAGAACTGGATAACAGTGTGAGGTGTTAACCCTTCATGGTCATGTGGTGAGCAGAAAGACTGGAGAACAGTGTGAGGTGTTAACCCTTCATGGTCATGTGGTGAGCAGAAGAACTGGATAACAGTGTGAGGTGTTAACCCTTCATGGTCATGTGGTGAGCAGAAAGACTGGATAACAGTGTGAGGTGTTAACCCTTCGTGGTCATGTGGTGAGCAGAAAGACTGGAGAACAGTGTGAGGTGTTAACCCTTCATGGTCATGTGGTGAGCAGAAAGACTGGAGAACAGTGTGAGGTGTTAACCCTTCATGGTCATGTGGTGAGCAGAAAGACTGGAGAACAGTGTGAGGTGTTAACCCTTCGTGGTCATGTGGTGAGCAGAAACACTGGATAACAGTGTGAGGTGTTAACCCTTCATGGTCATGTGGTGAGCAGAAAGACTGGATAACAGTGTGAGGTGTTAACCCTTCGTGGTCATGTGGTGAGCAGAGGGTTAGCGGTCCGAGGCTGAAGTGTCTGCCAGTGACCACCTGTGATACCTCTTCTTGAGGGGGCATGTTGGGGGCGGGTGCAAAGAGAGTTGTGCAAATGCCAATCAAATTTGGGAGCCCTCAGCTCCCAAAGGCAACAGGTATTCCACCTTTTTACAAGGATTTCTTCAGACTGGCTGAGGAGAAGCAGTGGTGGCGGTCAGTGAGATTAATGACACCCTCATGCCTGATAACGTAATTATGCTGTTCTTTTGTACCATGGCCTTTAGATGGCGCCCTTGTATCAGAATATTGTTTCTATCTACTAATAGGTTTTTACTAGTCATTTGTTGAGTAACAAGGTGCCAGAGATTGAGAAAGAGAAATTGTTATTTTTTTCCTTTGTACATTTTGAGAGGAATATTTTGAAATTGTAACTATTTTGTGTGATGTTTATGTCTGCTATGAAGTATTTTCTTTTTTCTTTACTGAAATTCTTTACTGAGTGGACTGGCTGAAGCCTAACCTGAGATATAATAGTATAACTCTGGCTCTCTGTCAGTGAGTGAAATCTATGTATTATGCCTTTGTGCAGTTGTGTGTCCTAAAATATGTCTCCTGTTAGGGTTTGTAACTCTGCCCACAGATCTATTGTATAATTATATTGAACAGTGATCATCACTGTTCTAACGTCGATTAGGAGAAATGGGTAATGATTTACATTAACTGGACGATCATAACCCTTTCATCATTACACCTTATTAATGTGTTGTGCTTGTGAGGTAACAGTGTCCTCACACGCCCCCATGAGGCAGCAGTGTAGTCGAGGGTGCACTAGCCTATGCCAACGTCTTTCTCTGGCTACTTACAGTAGTGTATATACCCACCTATCCTATTTATCATACAAATACATTAGAAGGTGAGGTCACAGTGTACCCAACGTCAGCGCATCATCCAATTGTGTTGCGAACTGTTATTTCACAAGTACAATATATGGTCACACTTCAATTTGATAGTCCGTTGTATCTGTCAGTAACTTATCAACAGTCTTATCAGCTGACCATCATTTGTTGGCCAAGCTGCAAAACCGTAACTTATCGTGGTTTTCACCTAAAAACCTGTTTATGAACCTTTACTTAACCTTAACCGTTCCCACAACCTACAAATTAGAAATAGGTTGTTTGAAGTCTGTTGACAGTCTACTGATGGTACATTGAAAGTCTACATACTACCCTAGTACCCCAGAGTCAACGGACACACTGCTGATAATATGTAGATAGTCTACATATCAAAATAAAGTTTGACCCAATACGTTAATAGAGGAGTAATGAATGCATAAGGAACTGGAAGTCAATGTGAATTGCTACACGAAAATTGTTATTTTGCCTGCTTCACATAACAGTCACTGGTTTGAGTCACTGCTATGAGTCTTCTGGTCTCCACACTGAGACCACGAGTCACTGCTATGAGTCTTCTGGTCTCCACACTGAGACCACGAGTCACTGCTATGAGTCTTCTGGTCTCCACTCTGAGACCACGAGTCACTGCTATGAGTCTTCTGGTCTCCACTCTGAGACCACGAGTCACTGCTATGAGTCTTCTGCTCTCCACTCTGAGACCTAGCCCCTTTCGTGACTGCGATGCAAGCCAGGGGCTCGAATATGCAGTCACTTATGGCTCCGTAGTAGCCAGGTTAATTTGCACCACCAAGCACTGCTTAAAAGCTATCGGTGGGTCCAAAATATATCATATACATTTCAAAGGTACCCAGCGTTCTATTAGGGTTTCACACACACACGCGGCAGGGTTTGAAAGCTCGGCGTTGCTAATAAACATTTTAAATCATTTTTATAAACTGGTCAACACTGCTCAAAACGTCTGTATTTCCGTATTTGGCTGCCTGGTGCGCCATCACAGCGCATGCGCATCATGCACCCAATGCCGTAAATACAGCCGTTTTGAGCAGTGTTGACCAGTTTATAAAAATGATTTAAAATGTTTATTAGCAACCCTAATGGAATGCTGGGTACTTTTGAAATTTATATCTGATATATTTTGGACCCACCGCTAGCTTTTAAGCAGTGCTTGGTGGTGCAAATTAACCTGGCTACTACGAAGCCATAAGTGACTGCATATTCGAGCCCCTGGCTTGCATCGCAGTCACGAAAGGGGCTATCTGAGACCATGAGTCACTGCTATGAGTCTTCTGGTCTCCACTCTGAGACCATGTCCTGATGTATTGTGAGCCTTTTTAATTGATATTTTGGACATTAAATTGTCTCTGAACAAAAAAAACATACAAACATCAATGCCCGGGTATATTGTTTTAATGTAAATGCATTTGTATACTTTAGTATACTTAAATAGCAACAAGTGCATTTAAAGTACATTAGTACTTTTTGTACTATAGATTTAAGTACAAAAAGGTGTGTTCAATTTGTGTTTCAAACTTTCAATGCACTATTACAAATTGCATTATTTATCAAGTAGTATAAAGTGCACTTTAAATAAGTACATTAATATGCAGTATAACGTAAGTTGTAATAAAATGTATTCATATTAAACATGGTAAATACCAGAAAGTGTACTACAAGTAGACTTTTTGAAAGTATGCTTCAATCAATTTAGATATGAGTACACTTTAAATAAGTACACTTTATGGATTACCTTAAACGTTTTAAACGTTTTTTTAAAGTGTAGTCTAACAGAAATAATAATAAAATATACTACAAATAAGTATAATAATATCCAATACAACTTAAAATTTATTTGAGCAGAGAGTCTGGGGGTTTTCTGTCCCTGAATCGACAGCTTGGCAGGGAAAGAGGACCCTGCGTTTACAAACAATAAAAAATATTTCTGGGGCTTCAAACGGGGGAAACTTTTAACTTCCTCACTTCTCCAAAAGGCCATGACCAGTCATCACAAGTATAGTAAAACAAACAAACAAACACACACACACACCATAACACAACAACAAAGGTAAATCGTAAACATATAGTTGGGGATGGTCATATAAAGGTTTATAAAAATGAAATCACTAACAAATCCAATTACAGGGTCACTGTCAAACAATCCAGCAGAAATATTTCCCATGTGTATTTCTTACCAACACATTGAATGGTGGGGCCATGTGAACTCTGCATGCTCAAATAGATGAGATGGTCCGTGTACGTTTTTCCATTTTGGTCTAAACCAATAAACAAACTATCAAAATGTACACAGACCCTGAGCCCCACCAGCTCTACTTCCAACTCCTTCAAATACCAGGAGATCCTATGATGGCCAGACAAGCATTCAGGTAAGAACCAGAACCAACTGCAATCTGAATATGAAGGTATATCAAATGTGTGTGTGTGTGTGTGACTGAACCATTAATTGATTGTACGGGGGCGACAGTGGCTCAGGAGGTAGAGCAGTCGTCTGCTAGTCGGAAGGTTCCCGGTTCGCTTCCCGCTTCTTCCCAGGCAGCCTGTAAAAGTGTCCTTGAGCAAGACACTTAACCCCTAATTGCTCCCGACGTGCAGGTCGGCACATTGCATGGTTGCCTCCACCATCGGTGTCTAAATGTGTGAGTGGATGTGAGGATCAATCATTTTCTTTTAAAGCGCTTTAGATCAAATCTTCTATAAAAAAAAAAGCACCATTGCGAATCATGGGGGAGCCATGGCTGCCCTATATGAGAGATCAGCCCCCCTAAAAACATGATTTGTGAATTTTTGGGGGGTCTCTAAAATACTGACAATAAATGCAATTTTTGCCATGCATTTCTCATTTTTCTGTAATTTTCTATATCGGCATCATCGTGTATAATAATAAAATTAGGTTATTTTGATGTATGATTAATGATTTGCGCACTAAGGTCGCTTTCACATATAGTTTTGGTGGACTCGGTGCGGTTCTGGGGGTGAAGTTGCAACATTGTTGCATTCTTCATTTGGTTCGCCTGCATTCACACAGATATCTGTCAGGCGGACCGAGACCTTCTGAACAATGTCACGCGGTCGAAAAGGGCGCTTGTCTATTGGACAGTGGAAATGTGTGTGTGGCTGCGATCCCGTGTGTGCGCGCGCGTGTGTGTGTCTGTGTGTAGACTGCGGAGCCCTCCAGATCAGCGGAGCCGAGTTTTGACATGGCATTGATCCATTGTTCTATTGAAGCACATTACCACCATCCTCTCGCTAAACAACTTGTAGACCACGGTGTTTTTATGAGTGCCCACAAGTAGCTGTTTTATTAATAATATAATAAGCCGTGCTCGGTAATAATAATAAGCCGCATTTTTTCTTCCTTCTTCCCAAGATGCACAGATATATAGATAGATAGATAGATAGAGAGATTAGATGCAGTGTGCTTGTTTTGCAGTGAGTGCTGCGAGCAGTGGTAATAATAATCACTTCCTATATTTGGTTCGCGTTTGGTTCGATGAAGCCGAACCGAGACCGACGTTTTCAGGCGGACCAGAGTTCGACTGTTTGGTCCGCGAACCGAGTTCGACGCGCATTCACACAGACCCGAAAAACCGGACTATCGAATTCTGGTCCGAAAGTCCGGACCAAACAGCCCCTGTGTGAAAGCGACCTAATTCACCATAATAGACAATAGCATAACTCTATGGGGTTGCGGCACTGCAGATATACCCTACTCGTAATAGATGGCTATTCTTGCGTTTACCATTCGGAGCGTGGCGGCGCTGCAGCCTGCAGGCACAAATAAAACGTCACCCGCCGTTAAAAAAAATTAAATACAGGTATTCAGGTCAGATAATGTCGAAAGTTCAAAGAAGTAAGCCTTCTAACCAATTTTGGTTTTACAAAGAAGGCGAAGCAGCCTGCTGCGGGGACTACTTCTGTGACATGCAGATTTTGAGAATTGGGCATATACCTTGCCTACTATAATAATGTTAGACTCGATGGTCGTGGACTTGTTGTTCGGTATTGGTTCATCCGTGTGTTTACAGTATGTGTAAATAGGACTGTTGTGTGTCACCATCAGGTCGGTGGCGATAATGTTGCATATGCCTACTATAATAATGTTAGACTCGATGTGTTTGGTCGTGGACTTGTTGTTCGGTATTGGTTCATCCGTGTGTTTATGTGTAAATAGGACTGTTGTGTGTGAATTTTAGTGTTGGATCAGAGGGGTTAATCTGAGCATGTGTGTATGTCAATATGTGCGTCTTCATCATGCAGACACCTGTGTGGTGTGGACTATGTGTGGTCCTGTAATGTTACTCCTATAGCCTATGTCAGCAAGCGTCACAGTAAAGTCCTCCCTGTGAGGCACGCGCACCCCCCCCCCCCCCCCCCGAAAGAAAAATAATGAGCTCCCCCGAAGACCATGGTATGGTTCGCACACTGCCAGGGTTGCGATGTAGGCTACCATATTTAGAGACCATATGAAGATGACATACACACCAAGACAGGCATAAATAATCTGATGAGACTATCCAGCCACAGCAACAACGAGCTGGAAGTGAGTTTATCTTCAAGTAAAAACTGGACAATGGAGAGAAGAGTCGGGGTATATGATCTCATACATAATTAAATTTAGTTCTACTCAAAAAGCTCCCATCTCACCCGTCTACCATTCAGGCTAGAATTATCTGTTTTCTAATTGAATAAAAGAGCTCTCATTTTGAACATCGGCTACCATTTTCAGGACACAGACGACATTAAATGATGTCTTAAGTTTAACCCTTTCACTACCACACTACAGAAGGTTAACCTTTCACTACCACACTACAGACGGTTAACCGTCTATAGTGTGGTAGTGAAAGGATTAACCTTCTGTAGTGTGGTTGTGAAAGGGTAAACCCTTTGCCGTGTGGCAGTGAAAGGGTTAACCTTCTGTATTGTTGCAGTGACAGGGTTAACCCTTTGGTAGTGTGGTAGTGAAAGGGTTTAACGGAGACTGTTTTTGTGGCATTATAGCCGTGAAGCGAGAGGCCTTTCTGTTTATTTGGCGGAGAGCAACATTCTGAGACTCATTAAATATAAATATTAGTAGATACACATGATGTCTATTGGTGTGATAATGTAGTTGTCCGCTGGGTGGTTTCTGAAATGACAACAAGGTCAAATCACCTGGGAGCGGCTGAAAGGTCAAATCACCTGGGAGCGGCTGTTGAATTGCCACATGTCAAGAGACACGTTTATTAATTACTCCCATTATCATGGGAGATCATAATGCTATCGAGTTGTGTTAAAGTTAAAGGAACATGCAAATATGTTCGGTTTGTACAATTATGCTAATAACCAATAATAAACAATAGAATCAACTCATGAAGTCAAAACTATTTGAAGCACTCATCACTTCCCAGTGCAATATAGTTGAATGCTGGTATTAAACTCACTGAGGGACACGAAGAAGTCAAATCCAATGGGATTTGGGAATCTCAAATACAAATCGGGATTGGAATTGTTATAATAACAGCCAGGGCCTCTCTCTCACCTGCTGCTTCTACGCCCTTATATGGGCAGCTTCCTGCTCCCGCTTCCACACGCTGTCACCCAGGATTAATCTACACACCTGAGACTCGTCAGATCATCACCGGCCCTGATATGAGACCTGTGTTTCCTGCCACTCCTCGTCCAAGTGTTGCTACACCTACCTTGGTACGAGGACGAAACCTACTTGCTTACTCTTACTCTGTCTTTATCCTTGCCTTGTCCTAACCCTGTTTCTCTGTGCCCAGGATCACACACCGCCCGGTCTATGCTGTATCCCGAGACATCACCACCAGCCAGGACGTCTCCTGGGAATCACAAGGGTTGACCCTGCTTGCCCCTGTCGCACATGCTCGCCATTTAACCCTGTCTGCTTGGTACCTAACAATTAAACATCCTAAACCGCCTCATTCTCCTCTCCTCCTGTGTTCTGCTCTTGGGCTCAAGTTTGACGCTACCCTAACAGGAATAAAAAATGCATTTATATTAAACAATACAGAATATACAGCACTTCTTGGGGTCTGTAGGGTAAGCACTTATTCCCTCCCCCCTGAACATTTATGGAGATGTATGGGCCTTTTAAGTCAGTGATAAAAGTGTCTTTCAAGGATAAGTGAGCTCCTACACTGATTATTATAGTTCAATATTCAATATTTGATCACCAAAACCCTCCAAAAAGCATAAAAAGCCCCCCCGCCCAAAAAGGGCACCCAAAAATCACCCATGCATGCATCACTCGCTCGCTTCTGACACGCACAGGCCCATTGCCCTTTTCAGCCTTTGAGCACCTGCTCCTCTAAAGTCCTGTACACGTCCCTGGAACGCGTCTCTACATTTCGTAGCTCCATTTCTGCAGACCCCTCTCTGATTGGTTGAACTCCATTTCTGCAGACCCCTCTCTGATTGGTTGAGCGAAGCCCCTCTCTGATTGGTTGAGCGAAGCCCCTCTCTAAGGTACGCGAGGGAGGTGCGCGTAAGGTTATCGAGGTCGACGACTAGCTCAACTGGTTCGCCGCCTTGCTGTGGATGCGTTGGTGACAAGTTCGATTCCCTTCAATTATTATTATTTTTTTTAACGTGCATTCTTTCGCCGGTTAAGTTTAGGCATGTTAAGTTTAGGCATTGTTTCGGAGTTGGTTAAGGTTAGGGTTAAGGTTAGGCATTGTTTCGGAGTTGGTTAAGGTTAGAAGGGTTAAGTTTAGGCGCTGTTTCGGAGTTGGTTAAGGTTAGAGTTTGTCTTAGAGCATGGCAATATTCTTTCGGAGTTGGTTAAGGTTATGGTTAAGTTTAGGCATTGTTTCGGAGTTGGTTAAGGTTAGGGTTAAGGTTAGGCATTGTTTCGGAGTTGGTTAAGGTTAGAAGGGTTAAGTTTAGGCGCTGTTTCGGAGTTGGTTAAGGTTAGAGTTTGTCGCAGAGAATGGCAATAGAATGCAGCCTATTTCCGCACTGCAGCTCTCTCGCGCTGCCGCGGTCACATGGGCGTAGTGGCCAATCAGAGAGGGGTCTGCAGAAATGGAGTTCAACCAATCAGAGAGGGGTCTGCAGAAATGGAGCTACGAAATGTAGAGACGCCCCTGGAACACGCCACCATTATTGGAAATGCGCTTACCGTCTTTTCCAGAGTCAGACAAGAATATAGATACCAGTTTCCTCTCTGTGCGTTACCAGTAGCCTAGCCTAGGTTAACCGTCTGTAGTGTGGTAGTGAAAGGTTAACCTTCTGTAGTGTGGTAGTGAAAGCGTTAGTCCTCTGTACTGTGGTAGTGAAAGGGTTAACCTTCTGCAGTGTAGTAGTGAAAGCGTTAACCTTCTGTAGTGTGGGACAGAATGAAAACACACATCAACAAACAACCAAATAAAATTACAAGGTATGTAATACATGAAGCAGAACAGTCCAGTTAAAAGGCTGCGTAACAGTTGCAGGTGTGTGTAAACAACTCTGCGATAGAGTCCTTAAAAGTAGTGAGACGAGTCAATTAGTCCATTTTCTAAGTATTTCGCATCTTGTTCCAACTGCTGGGAGCAGCAAATTGTAAGATTGACCAAAGGAAGTGTTAACACACATGGCCAAAGAGAGGCTGCAAGTGTCCCAACTGCGTGTAGCTTATTGCCAGCGGAAGAGTGCAAGAATGCTTCCGCATTCGTCACCGCATGCCAGTACGGTAATGCGCCTTTCCTTTCGCCCCGCTCAGACAAATGCATGTAGTACATTGCAACACAACGCAGCATTTCCGCGTACATTGCAACGAATCACTTGGAGTTTGAAAGTGATATCAGAAGAAACTACTCAACCTCGGCTGTCTTTAACTATGAGTGAACACAACGCATTGTAACGTTAACGCAGCTGTCAACTGTACTTTACTATGGAACAGCCCTGTGTCTCCCCGGCTGTTCTCTCCTTCAAACCAGCCCTCCAGCTCCTCCTCGCTGAACAGAGTCACCAGCTGGTTCTCCGTGATGGAGATCTCTCCGGGGTTCTCAGAGCTGAAGTCGTACAAAACTCTCGCCTTCAGTGCCATAATTGCCCAGTATTCCCGATAACTCCGAAAATGACCGCTGTCCAACTTTTGTTTTCCAAATTATATCAATTATTCTGAGTAAAATAGTGTGTGTGGCTAATCATAGGAGCTCCAATTCAACACCCACACCTCTTGTTCTCCCGATGTATTCCATAGTAAAGTATGACAGCTGCGTTAACGTTACAATGTGTTGTGTTCACTCATAGTTAAAGTCAGCCGAGGTTGATTAGTTTCTTCTGATATCACTTTCAAACTCCAAGTGATTTAGATCCAAAACATTTTCTAACACAGATTCATAATGGTTCTTCAGTGCAAGGGTTCAATTTACAATTAATAATCCATTGTAGGAAAATCCAGAACACTGTTTAGTCTGTGACGACGCGTCGCGATAATATACATGTATTCCATAGTAAAGTACAGTTGACAGCTGCGTTAACGTTACAATGCGTTGTGTTCACTCATAGTTAAAGACAGCCGAGGTTGAGTAGTTTCTTCTGATATCACTTTCAAACTCCAAGTGATTCGTTGCAATGTACGCGGAAATGCTGCGTTGTGTTGCAATGTACTACATGCATTTGTCTGAGCGGGGCGAAAGGAAAGGCGCATTACCGTACTGGCGTGCGGTGACAAATGCGGAAGCATTCTTGCACTCTTCCGCTGGCAATAAGCTACACGCGTCCCAACTGCCATGCCTCCAGGTCTCCAGCACAGCAAGCAGAACAGCCAGGCCAGAGGAGAGACTAAAGCCAACTGCCATGCCTCCAGGTCTCCAGCACAACAAGCAGAACAGCCAGGCCAGAGGAGAGATGAAAAAGCCAACTGCCATGCCTCCAGGTCTCCAGCACAACAAGCAGAACAGCCAGGCCAGAGGAGAGACTAAAGCCAACTGCCATGCCTCCAGGTCTCCAGCACAACAAGCAGAACAGCCATGCCTCCACTGAATGGGCAGGGTCTCCACATACTGTAACCACTAGATGGAGCCACACAACCACTAGATGGAGCCACAATGATGGGGCCACACAACTACTAGATGGAGCCACACAACTACTAGATGGAGCCACACAACTACTAGATGGGGCCACACAACCACTAGATGGAGCCACACAACCACTAGATGGAGCCACACAACTACTAGATGGGGCCACACAACTACTAGATGGAGCCACACAACCCCCAGGAGCAGAACTCCCAGGAGCCTGAAGAAGACCTTTTTTCTTATAAAATTGTCAGGAGCCTAAAGATATATACCTTATCACAGGGGTGGCCAACCAGTCAGAGACTAAGAGCCACAAAAAAATTACTGTGGTACCACAAAGAGCCCCACCATATACCAGCGTTTCTCAACCTTTTTTTTCAGTCACGGCACCCTTCATGTGTTTATAGGTCTCACCCTCTGGCCTCTGAAGTTGCTAATGTCTTTTTTATTTGGGCCTCACAGGGTTAAAAGTACCCTGTGAGACCCACGGTTGCAAAATTACAAAATCACTTTTAGCCATTTAAAAAAATAATGTTTATTTAAAAAAATTTTAAGGGGAACTATTTTACTATTTCTTTCACTATTTGGGCACTTTTACACAATTCCTGTGAGTCTATGGAACACCTAGGTTTTTTTCAAAAAAAATGCATTGTTTTGTATTTCTAATCAAGTACTAAAAACCGCATTTTTCTACCTCAAGATCTTAAGCCGTTTTGAGGCTGGGCTCCAACCACTGTGTGGCCTGGTGCCAACTGCCACATCAACTGCCACATTATTATGCAGCTGAGAAATCTCTGACATCACAGATATGCACATTTTCAGATGACTCAGTTCAGTGAGGGTGAATATTGTGAGAGGAGAATTGGAAGAATTCGCCAATATGAGAATTAGAGACATATATCCTATTAATATAAGTCCACATAGCTAAGAAACAATGGTAAACACTGAAAAAAGCCATTTATAAGATAGTTCCCCTTTAAGCACATGTATAGTCAATTGGTCCTGTTGTTCAGCCTCACAATGCTATTTGATAGTAAATGTGTTTATATGTCCCACCCTCTGGCCTCTGAAGTTGCTAATTTCTTTTTAATTTGGGCCTCACAGGGTTAACCTCTTAAGCCCGAGATATACAGTAAAAGTGTATATTTTCAGCATTATGTTTGTTTACCAATTATTTTAACTGTTATTAGTGAAATATAAGATTATAGAAATCTCAGGGCATTGAGTCGGAAACCGGCGCATATTGACAGGAGGAAGTGGCACAGCCAAAAGTGAGTGTAGTCTTTTGAAGGAAGAGACTCAGGGCTTTCAAATTTCGAAAAACGACCCTACCCAGCTCACACCAGCCCCTGTCAATCATCTGACTTCTGGATTTACTTTTTAATTTCTCTTATTTTTTGGGATTATCTCCCACAAACCTGAACGTTATTGCCATAAAACAGAACGCAGTTAGTTTCTCTACCTTTCTGTGAACGTCTTGCAAAAAACGGTGTTGCAATACGATGAAAAATGGTGGAGAAATTTACATTATAAAAAAGATGGCAGAATTCAGTACTGTATCTACAAAACCTTCTGTTTAATCATCTTCCCTTTATTCATTTGCTTAGATTTTTCAGGTCTGGTCAATTTTAGCATGGTGTTATTTACAGTCAAAGATAATTCTCCTTTGGTTCATTACAATTTACTCAAGCCTAGTAACAGACACACTATTTCTGACACTGATCCATATATGTCCCTAGATTCAGATACCAAGAACATGCAAATGGACCATTTAAAAAAAATTGTAAATGTTTATTCTACGTCCTTATGGAATGAGTGACATAAAAAAAAAAAAAAGGTAAAAAAAAAAAAAAAAAAATTTTTTTTTTTTTTTTGTATGGATGGAAGAGCCGCACATTGACGGGCAAAGAGCCGCATGCGGCTCGCGAGCCGCGGGTTGGCCACCCCTGCCTTATCAGAAGAACTCTGTTGCTAGGGGGAAATACATTGGCTGCAGTTGATTTCCTGTCAGCTATTGTATTGGGAACAGGAAATAAAAGGGATGGGGGCCCATTCCCACAGACAGGAGAGTAATAATAAATCATAGAATTTGTATTTGATGATGTGGGTTAAATAATTTACTAAGATCTTGTTAGTAAGACCAGTTTTATTTATTTATTTATAAATAAAAAGGTATTTATTTATTTTAATATGTATTTATTATATATATTTTTAATTGATGGTTCTGCCACATAGATGGCAGGCCGAGAGTGTCTAAAGTGAACTTGATTGATCCATGTTGGGAGACTACACAATTCTTTGTGTGTGATATCTAGTTATTATGTTGAGTCAAAATACGTTTGTTGGCCAGCCGTCTGGTGGTCATCGGTGTTCGTAATCTTACATTTAAATTAAATGTTTGCTCATGCATATCTTTGGACACCTCTAGCTGATAAACCAATCAGGATACAGAAACGGGAATTCGGGACCCCAAAATTGTCAACAAGAACAACGGAGAATGGATCTGACTGGAACGCTAGCTGGATTATACATTGCAACATGAGACAGTAAATACTATTGTAATAAAACGTTCAAAACTATGTTCAATTTGTGTATTGTTTTGTTACTATATAAGATTGTATTTCGCACTGTATTAAGCCATACCGACGTCAGGTGAGCTTGCTATCCATTAGATGGATAACGTGATATTAACGTTAGATCTAACCGACCACAATTTGATTCTAAATGTATTACATACCTCACTTTGTTGGTCTCTCACGAAAGTCTTTCTCTGGTCTGCATCCCCTTAACAATTGTGTGTATTGAGCTGTACTGTATTGTACCCATTCTGCAATCTGTTAACCGTTTTCAATCAATGTCAGACGTCCTCTCTATCAAAAAAACTATTGAATTGCTCAGAATTTAAAATTATGTCCCCAATAGGACATAATAATATTAATATTATTCCCCAGTATGACACAATAAACACAGAATGAATGCTACCAAAGAGAATGCTATATGCAATTTGCTAATATACATAGCATAGCCCGCAGGAAGGCAAAGTTGACAAACACCACAAAAGGTTTGTACCAAAATGCAATTTATTTTAAACATAATGATACATGATTAATGTATTTTTTTACTGGACTGGCCCTGTAATTTGCCCTTCAGGTGAAAACTAGCAATATGGGTGTAAGAAAATGTGTATTAATCCTGTAACATGAGTCAAGGTCAGATCTAGCCTGGCATAGAGAACAGAATGTTGATTTTTTGATGTTCAAGTTTCTTTATTAGTTGTCATACAGAAGTACAGAATACTTTTATATAAAATGCTTCTTCCTGTTTTGCTCCAGAGATTGTGCTAGATAAAAATAGATAAGTATAAAATAGAAGTCAAGTACGTAGACAAGTGTTCAATATATACATACAATGTACAATGCAGAGTAGAAAAGTAACTGAGTTACAATACAATATACTATACGGTACAATGCAGAAATGGGATGAGGTACAATTTAGGTACAATTTACAGTAAGGTGTAATGAGGTATGGGTTGTAGTGCAAATTCTTTGCCAATAAATATAAAGTGTGTTTAGGTGTTCTAAAGTGGGTGCTGCAGTCAGTTGTTTGTTTAAAGTGAGTGTGTGCGTGTGGATGTGTGTGCTGTGAGTGCATTTGATGGTTGTTACATAGTGTTATTGTCATTTGTATGTGTGTAATGTGTAACTAGTACAGTGGAGGGGTGTCCAGTCCAGGGCCCAGAGAGTAGAGAGCTGTGTGAGTCGTCCCCGGACAGCTTATGTGAGAGGATGACCATCCTTGTTCAAAGGTTGAGCTCTTGCAGATTAGCCTGGCCCCACTTCTATCCAGAACAATATATATATATAAGGGGACTGCACATTGTTTATTCACTGTGCTGTTTACCATGGCCTCTCATTCAATCATGATATTCATTGTTTTGGGAAATACAGGTCCTGCAGTTGCCACTCTGATAATGGTTCTTGATATAGAGCAGGGCCAGTCACCTCAATAGCTCAATCTTTGAGCTTGCATGATTGATTACTATAGAACCCTCAGGCTAGGGTTAGATTAGGCCTAGAATATATCTGTCGTGTGGTCCAGGGTTGAGCATCTGGGGAAACAGAAAAACAATCAATACATTTTGGAACATTGTTACTACAATAGATAACGTTATTCATCATATTAACAGATTGCACAATGGGTACAGTACAGCTCAATACACACAATTGTTAATGGGATGCAGACCAGAGAAAGACTTTCATCTTGTTTACATCAGGGTCCCCCATTTTCAATTCATCATAACATATTACATACATGACATACAGATAGACAGTAAACAACAGCACAGGGACCATCCAATATCAAACTATTGTTAAGGGGATGCAGACCAGAGAAAGACATTTGTCTTGTTTACATCAGGGCCCCCCATTTGTAATTCATAGTGACAACAGCATCTAAAACAATATATTTATATGTATATTTATATATTGGAAGAGTATATTTATGAGACAGTATATTTTGTACATATGTAACGGTTGTGACAATGTCTTGTGACAAACAGTACTGTATTTACAAATCTGGTATGTCATAAATATATAGATGTAGCAGTACTGTCTATCTGTATGTCATGTATGTCATATATGTTACGATGAATTGAAAATGGGGGACCCTGATGTAAACAAGACGAAAGTCTTTCTCTGGTCTGCATCCCCTTAACAATTGTATGTATTGAGCTGTACTGTACTGTACCCATTCTGCAATCTGTTAATAAAGTTTTCAATCAATCAATCAATTTCAGTCACCTCAAACTTCTAACGTCACAGGCAACAACACAGACCGCCATACCATAGTGTAACACACAGCAAGAATGTGAAACAAGTTACTATTATTAGTATTGGGTTAGAATTGTTTGATTTACACTAACGTAATGTTAGATTGCTATCTGAAAAAGTTAAAATGCTAACGTAACGTTAGTCTATGTGAGCTGGCTACAACATTTTCCAATGTGTAATCGGAAGTCAAAACGGACTGCATATAAACAGCTGATGACTCATAACTTCCTATCACGTTTGAATAATGCTGTAAAGTTAAGTAAAAATGCATTTCAATAGTAATGTATGTGAATTGAGAGCTTACCGATGCAGAGCTAAATCCAGTGTTGTCAACAGACGAGTCGCAAATGTACTTCCTAGTTTCTGGAGTTTGAGGAATGTCATTGGGAGAAATCAAGTCACCTGACGTTGTAACGCGTTTTGATTGGTTCCGCAGCAACGCCCATTTTCACAAACGTAGGTAGTTTTTATCTTATCAACACATTCATTTTCATAAAGATATGACCCAAAAACCGTTGCCAACAAACGGAAATGTGTTATTATAGTATATTATGTAGTTCATATTACAATAACATATACTCTCTAAAACCAGATCAATCATTCAATTCATTAACGGAAGCCTCTAGCAACCTTCGGCCCACCGTCTAACACTGATTGTAAGCGTGTGAGCCAGAGCATGTGTTCTCCCATTTGTACACTAGGTGTCGCTATATACCGGTATCTCTGTTTGTATCGAGATTTATACCACTGTTATGGCCACTTACAAGTATCTGTGAAATCTCTTGAAAAGACCATACCTTACTGAAGGTCTACACACGCACACACACACACACACGCACACACACACACACACACACACACGCACGCACACACACACGCACGCACGCACGCACGCACGCACGCACGCACGCACACACACACACACACACACACACACACACACACACACACACACACACACACACACACAGACACAGACACAGACACTGTCACACACGCACCTCATTTATGCAGTACTGTTGCTGGGTAAAACCTTGCAACTCCATTTTTGGTGATTATTGTTTTTACTTGAATGGAAGGTCTCTGTCGTATTTTATGGATTATGTGTGTCCCATAATCCCAGGGCCATCGCATACTGTCAGAAACACTGTATATTATTACAAATATGAATGTAAAACAAATCAATTTCTCAAAGGTTTTTCTTTTGGTGATACATGGTTTTTGTGACAGTTTCAGAGGTCTATGATAATGTACTCATAGTATATATTCAGATTGTAGCTGAGGGGTACAATTCCCTGACTGTATTGTTAGATATGATATTTAATACCACTACCTCATGTACTTTAACTTCTGGCCACCCAGTACAAGATATAAGTATGATGAACACTTTCCCACCTGATGAAACGAACCAACACAAATGTACCAAATCGAATATTTAATACAGCAAAAGGTGTATACAACATTCACTTAATTACATTTATGATTTGAAATATTGAATATGCACTTTTATGGCAAATGAGTATTCGTAGGTAAATCAACATTGAATGTCCAATCTCTGGTTGCGCAGGGAGTAAGTATACAACCTGGAATATTTAGGAAACAATAGCGATGGTACTTAAATGATTATAGCTGGATACACTAAGGGGGGGGGGGGGTCCCGCTGGTTGTAAGACAGTAGGAGGGGGGGGGGTTAGAGAAGCCGCTGGCGGTATCCCATCTGGCCGACGGTGTCTTGGGAGAATCCAAAGTCTTGGACACAGTGCCCACAGAACCTCATGCCGCAGACGAATACAGCTGGACCCTCTGTGGAACGGTATCTGCCGGTCCACAACGGAGAGACGTGGTGCGACCTCACGTGTAGAGCGCCGCCTCACCTGGAGTCCTCTCCGGGGGGTAATTCCAACACTCGACAGTGTTGGCTTTTATCCATGGAATAATCAAAGCACACAAAGCATAATCCAAGAGCCGTGGAAGGCTCGCCGTCGTCGGGTAGAGTAATCCAATATACAGGTCCAGTCGCTCTTGACCCGGAGCTCCTCGGATGCAATCACCACTAGGGGTCTGACCAGCCTGGATAAGCGTCCAGATAACGTCAGGAACGATGGGGGTACTGATAACTATAGAACTCGAACCGAACGATGCACCATACATAAATAGACTATTATTAACTTAATAGAATACGTCCAACTCGACGGTATGGTGCCAAACTATGACCATTCAACTATTAATCTACACGATATCTCAATGCCTATTCTGGGCCAAGTAGGCCCTACTACACCGCACGTGCGTCGTGGGGAGGCTTTTGCGTCTGTCACTCTGTTGGAGGGTAAAGAACTGGACTAAAAGAAGGTTCTACTTTACGAGCGCCATATATATATGCGCTATGAACAAATAGTACCATTCGTATTTCGCCCGGCATATTACTGCGCGGAACCGGGGGTTGCCTCGACATGTTAGGCGGCACGATTGAACTTGGACCTAGGGGTATGGCAACCTGGCGCCAGGTTCTCGTCCAATGGTAGAATGAAACTATTATGGGCTGTTTAGTAGAAACGGGGACATTCAATGCATATTGTAGAAGGAATATACAGGGGACATCAAACGACATACAAACACAATTAAATATATATATATAAATAAATATACATATTCGGTTTAATCTGATCCTTCACAACAGCCGCCCCCTAATTAGTCCCACCTAATTAGCTAAGCAGAGACAGATTAACCGCACTGTCTTCCACTCAAGGTCCGCTGTAAGGGTCAGTCAACTCACAAAGTCATAGGGTCATGGTCATCATCGATAGTATCTGGGAGTCGGGGCAGTTCTATGAGCCTCGCCACGGGCCGTGTGTAGGTGCGCCCTTGGACGAGTACTTCAGCTGCTCGGACCTTGCCATCGGCACCGGTGATCACTTTGCTTACGCGGCCAGCCGGCCACATAGCTCTGGGGAGTGACTGGTCAACTATCATGACGACTGTTCCTTCTGTCAAATTGTCTCTCTCTTTTACCCACTTCTGGCGGGTCTGTAGAGACGGTAGGTAGTGAAGTAGGAAGCTGCTCCAAAACTTGTCAGCTAGTACTTGGCTGTACCTCCACATTCTTCGGCCGTTCGCTTCTTCGGGCCTGTACATTGTCTGGGGTAGCGCGGGGTCCAGCCGCCCCATTAGGAGTGTGTTGGGGGTGACTGGGTCGACATCTGCTACATCACTGGAGACGTAACCGAGGGGCTTTGAGTTCAATACTCCCTCGATCTCCGTGAGGACTGTCATTAGGACTTCCTCTGCCACAGTCTGGGCTCTGAGTACGGCATACAGGGCTGTCTTTATAGAACGTACTTCTCGTTCCCAGGTTCCACCGAAGTGGGGTGCGTTCGGGGGATTAAACTGGAAGTCAACCTGGGCTGGAGCGAGGTGGGTCTTAAGTTCTGGGCCCATAGCTTGGAAGCTCTCTCTCAGCTCTCTTTCTCCGCCTTTGAAGTTGGTCCCGTGATCAGACAACAATGTAGACGGTTGTCCTTTCCGTGATATGAATCTCCGGAAGGCCATAAGGAATGAGTCTGTGCTCATGGTCGGAAGGAGCTCGATATGTATCGCTCTGGTGGTCATGCATTTGAATACAATACCCCACCGCTTCTCGGTGCCTCTTCCTCTCTTTATATACAACGGGCCAAAACAGTCCATGCCTGTGGAGTGGAATGGCTTGTCGCCGATTCGGAGGCGACAGGGGGGTAGGTCAGCCATCCGTGGTATGCTGGGCTGCGCGCGCCACTTACGGCAGTCTAGACAGGTTCGCTGGAAGCGCCGTACTGCTTCTCTCCCTTGCAATATCCAATAACGACGTCTGATCTCCGCGAAGACTCTCTCTGCTCCTGCGTGGTGCACATCCTCGTCGTATTTCTTTATGATCAGCTCTGTGACCTTGTGTCGGCTGTTCAAGACGATCGGGTGCTTAATGTCATCTGGTAGATCGGGGGCTCTCCGCAGGCGACCACCCACTCTGATGAGATTATGTGCGTCACTCTCTGGTGCCAGGTGAATCAGTCTGCTGTCTGATGGGACGGGGTTTCTTCCCTGTAGACAGTCTAGCTCATCGGGGAACGAGTCTCTCTGGGCTCGTTGTAGTAGAAGAAGTTCTGCTTCTTCGTAGTCAGCTGCTGACATGTCAGTGGTGGACTGAATCTCTGGGTGGTGCCGCAGGAATGTTCTTTGTTGCGCACTCTCTAGGGTAATGCAGTCATCTATGTTCGGGTCTGTGGAGGCGACAGTGCTCAGTCCACAGAACATAGGCTTCTTGTTCTCAGCCTCCTCGCTACTTGCTTCCCTCGGGGTGGGCGTAGGCCAATCTCCTTCCGGGAGCTGGAGGAATGCTGGTCCGTCACTGTAGATGTTGCGACGGGTTAGGTCATCCAGGGACATTCCCCGGGTGATGACGTCAGCTGGGTTGTGTTTGGTATCCACATACCTCCAGCTTGCTTCTTCTGTTAATTCTTGAATCTCGGTGACTCTGACTCCCACGAAGACTTTGTATCTGCATGAATCAGACTTAATCCATGTGAGTACTGTCGTGGAATCTGACCACAAGATTGTGCTATGCACCGGAATGGTGAGTTCACGTTGGATTAACGTGGCTAGATGCGCTCCTGCGAGGGCTGCGCAGAGCTCTAGACGTGGGATAGATTGTTGCTTACGTGGGGCTATTCTTGAGCGGGCCAGTATGAAAGCAGTGTGTATCTCTCCTCCCATCTCTTGGGCACGCAAATAGGCAACCGATCCGTAGGCTACTTCGGAGGCGTCGCTGAAGACGTGTAGCTCAATCTCGCATGTCTCTGGCCTCACTGTGGATGGGAAGTAGCTGCGGCGTATATTGACACCTGGGAGTGAGCGGAGTTCCGTCTCCCACTCTCTCCATGTTGAGGCAAGGTGTGCGGGTATTGGGTCGTCCCAGCCCTGGTCCTTGTCCCATAGTGCTCGTACAATCATCTTTGCCCTGGTGGTGTAAGGTAGAATACATCCCAGCGGGTCATATTGTCTGGCGAGTGTTCTGTACACACTCCGTCTGGTGGTCGGTATCGCCGCCGACCTTCCTTGCTCTGGAGCCAAGGGTTTGTGTCTATAGTGGAGCGAGTCTGTTTTGAAGCGCCAGACTAATCCTAGTGTCATTTCTTGGGCTTCTCCTGGGATTGTCGCCATCCAGGTCTCGCTGCTGGCAGCCTTGTCTGCGGAGGAGAGGCTGCGCAATACGTGCGGGTCACTGCTGGCCCACTGCCTGAGATCAAAGCCTCCTTTGATTAGGGAGGCGCGTAACTTGATTAGGAGAGCCTCGGCTTCTTCTTGAGTCGAGACGCTTTGTAGACAGTTGTCTACGTAGAAACTGTTCTTCACACTGTGTTGGACCTCTTCATCTGCTGCTGGGTCCTCTGTGACGTGTTTCTGTAGTGCAAATGTAGCACAGCACGGGCTGCATGTGGTTCCGAAGGGGAGTACTTCCCACTGGTAGATGGATGGGTTCTCATCTCCGATCTTCTCTCTCCATAGGAACCGTAGCAGAGGCTTGTCCTCCTCTACTAGTCTCACTTGCAAGAACATCCCTTTGATATCCCCGCTTATAGCCACCTTGTCCTGGCGGAAGCGCAGTAGCACGCCTAGTAGGGAGGGGCCGAGTGTGGGGCCGGGCAAGAGCTCTTTATTCAGATTTTGGGATCCGATCTGGTAGCTGCAGTTAAACACAATGCGATCCTTGCCATTGTGATGGACCTTGTGATGCGGCACGTACCATGATTCGGTCGTCTGATCGGCCTCTTTAATGTCAATCTTTGTTACGTGTCCCGCTGTGATTAGCTTCTCAATCTCAGCTCGGTACACACTCTGTTGAGCGGGGTCTTTGGCTAGGCGCCGCTCTGTGTTCAGTAGATAGCGCTCCGTGGCGTCTTTCTTTGCGTGAAAGGGGGGCATTCCCTCTCGCCTCAGGAGTGGAGTTGCGTATCGCATCACTCCGCCGACTGTGACTCTCTTTGTCCCCTGCTCGAGTAGGTGGATGGCGTAAATGTCTTCTTTAGAGCGAATGTCTTTCTTTTCGTTCTTAAAGGGCATTGTCTCTAGGGTCCATAGCCTCTCGACATGCTGCAGGAGAGTGGTGTCTTCTTCTGTCGTTCTGGAGTGGAAGCAGCTAGTGGCTGCGGTTCGGTTGAGAGATTTAGCGAGGGGGCCTTGTAATGTCCATCCTAGGCGGGTCTCGACTGCTGCAGGACAGCCTCGGGGGCCTGTATGGACCCGGTCAATCGGGACTATGAGTTCTGCATGGTCGGAGCCTATCAACAGGGTCGGGGTAGCGCCGTCTATGAGCGGGATAGGTAATTGGCGCAGGTGCACATATTTATCCATCAACTTGGTGACAGGGTAGGTGTACTGCGAGAGTCCTATTTCTTGGCTGGTGAAAGCATTTGTGATCTTGTACCGTCGCTCTGGCTGCCCGTTGGCTGCGATAGTGAAGGAGACATTCTCGCCCTTTATCGTCTTTAAATCTCTTCTTATTGTCCGAATCGTCATTTCGTTCTTGCTCCCCCGCAGTCCCAGCTGAGTCGCAGCGGAGGCGAGCAGAAGGGTCTTCTCTGACCCGTCATCAAGGACGGCGTAAGTGTCCATGACTTTATCCTGGTAGCTCAATGTCACACGGACTACCTTTAAGAGCACTTGAGCTCCGTTGCTGCTGGCGGGGTCAATGTACATGACACTTGCCTTGGTGCCGCTCCGTGGTGCAGGTATAGGCCGTCTTCCGTTACTATCGTGTAGTATATCTAGATGGGCTCCATCGCACCGGCTGCACCTTTTCTTTAGGCGGCATTCGGCTGCCATGTGGGGCCGCGCACATCGATAACAGCGCCGGTTGGACTTTATCCATTGGCTCACTTCTTCTGCATTCATCTTTGTGAATGAGTCACATTGTGACAGCCAGTGTTCTTTCTCACAGTAGGGACACGCTATCTTCCACTTCTCCTTTCTCGAGGGGGTGCTGTGACTCTTACTGCTCGGTACTGACTCTGATTGGTGCATGACAGTCACCGATCTTCTTCCATCACTTATTCTCCTGGGTCCCTCTCTGGAGCTTGGCGTGCTCCGCCCAAAGGTGTCCAGTCGTAAGCTGCTGACCTCTCTCGCCAGGAAGTCGGCCAGATCAAGGAGGGATGGCTCGGGGCCGTCGGGATCTCGGTAGTCCCTCTGCCGCCGAAAGCGCTCCTGTCTTGCGGGTGGCAGCTTCTCCAAAATCCTCTCAACGTTAGAGTTGCCGTACAGCTCATGCCTGCCCTTCTCCCGTTGAGCTCCCAGCATCCCCACCAGGGACTGCACTTTGATTGACAGGTCGTCTAGTGAGCGATTGTCTGTGGCTGGGGGTAGGCGGTCAATATGCCTTATCTCCTGGATTACGTAATCCCATATACGTCCATATCTTTGATCCAGCGCTGCAAGGGCCGCTGTGTATGGGGTCGAGGAGGTAGCATAGGCTAGCGCTATATTGTGCGCTCGCGGTACTTTCAGGTGCTTCAATAATATTGCATACTTGTGGCGTTCATCAGCGACATCCACCATCATTGTCTCTAAACACATCCGGAGCTCCGTGTACTGTGCTCGACTCTCATAGGCGAAGTCTGGGAATGACGGCGTGGCGTTGTATGACGCCGTGGATGGCTGATACATCGGCGAGCGTTGGGGGAGAGACCTCCTGGGCGAGTCCCCTCTTGCGCCTCGCTGTGGGCTGGTACTGGCAGGGTACCATGGCCCGCTGGTCCAGGTACTGTTCCTCGGGGCTGGTCGTGCGTCGTGCTCACCCGTAAATAGAGTCAGGGGTCTGTAGCGCAGTGCCGCGGGGGTATAGCCTGGACTGTATGGGACCTCCTGGTCCGGTGGAGTACTGTGCTGTCGTCGGGCTTGGTTCTCCTCTTCTCCCTCTTCTTCTTCTATCAAATCTTCCAGATCTTGTAAGCGTTTATTTAGCTTCTCCGCAGTGTAGGCCGCTCCTTCCTTGTAGCTGGGTCTCGCGTGGACCGGTATGGGAAGGGGGTCTGCGGGGGGTCTAGACTCGGTCTGTTGGTCAAGTTCAGGGTCGCTTGCTCGTTGCGGTGACGCTGCTCTTGACTGCTGTCTCGACGAGTTCCTTGAGCCCCTGGCGGAGGGAGAGGGAGTTGTCCTTTTGATCAGCTGCTCTATTAGTTGCGCTTGTAGTCTGTCGCGCTCTGCGTCTCTTTGGGCACCGGCAGCGGCGCGTTGGGCGTCGGCCCGGTCTCTTGCCATATTCTCTTCCATCTGGAAGCGTCTCATCTCCAGACTTGTGCGCTGTTCTTCGCTCCGTTGCTGTGCTTGGAGGTGTTCGCGCTCGCTGGTCGCCTGTGCTTGGAGACGTTCGCGCTCGCTAAGCGTCTGTGCTTGGAGCCGATCGCGTTCGGTAGAGGCTGTCAGGCTGACGAGGAACGCCTGTTGTAGTATCCTCTCCGCTTCGCTGGGGGAAGGCGGTAGTGGAGGTGAGCCGCTCCTGCGTGAACCGCTCCTGGGGGTACTCGTTGGGGAGTCCTGGAGCTCTAGTTCCTCGGCGCTCTCCTCTTCTTCTTCCGTGCAGAGTTCTCTCTCTGTAGGGTTGTCTTCCTCCCGGGGCGTGTCGGGGACTACTTCTTTAGTAGTGGCGGGGGGTAAAGGCATGTCAATTCCCTCCTGGTCCCCACCGTGGGCTTGGTCAGTTACATTAGGACCTACTAGGGCCTCTGTGGTCGGGGAAACCTGGTCGTTAAGGTCAGACATAATTTTACTTTCTACTTTTACCACGTTTACCGTTTGTCGAAGGCTAGGTAGTTGACTGACAGTGTAAGCCTCTAAGTACTGAGGTGTCTGTCGTCTGCGCCGCGGGCGTTCTAGGTTAGGAGGATCGTTTCGTGGAGTGTTCATCATAGGCCATTTCGATATTAATAACACTATATTAATATTACACTAGTTACCATCCGGCTCGAAGGACCAATTGTAGCTGAGGGGTACAATTCCCTGACTGTATTGTTAGATATGATATTTAATACCACTACCTCATGTACTTTAACTTCTGGCCACCCAGTACAAGATATAAGTATGATGAACACTTTCCCACCTGATGAAACGAACCAACACAAATGTACCAAATCGAATATTTAATACAGCAAAAGGTGTATACAACATTCACTTAATTACATTTATGATTTGAAATATTGAATATGCACTTTTATGGCAAATGAGTATTCGTAGGTAAATCAACATTGAATGTCCAATCTCTGGTTGCGCAGGGAGTAAGTATACAACCTGGAATATTTAGGAAACGATAGCGATGGTACTTAAATGATTATAGCTGGATACACTAAGGGGGGGGGGGGGGGGGTCCCGCTGGTTGTAAGACAGTAGGAGGGGGGGGGGGTTAGAGAAGCCGCTGGCAGTATCCCATCTGGCCGACGGTGTCTTGGGAGAATCCAAAGTCTTGGACACAGTGCCCACAGAACCTCGGGCCGCAGACGAATACAGCTGGACCCTCTGTGGAACGGTATCTGCCGGTCCACAACGGAGAGACGTGGTGCGACCTCACGTGTAGAGCGCCGCCTCACCTGGAGTCCTCTCCGGGGGGTAATTCCAACACTCGACAGTGTTGGCTTTTATCCATGGAATAATCAAAGCACACAAAGCATAATCCAAGAGCCGTGGAAGGCTCGCCGTCGTCGGGTAGAGTAATCCAATATACAGGTCCAGTCGCTCTTGACCCGGAGCTCCTCGGATGCAATCACCACTAGGGGTCTGACCAGCCTGGATAAGCGTCCAGATAACGTCAGGAACGATGGGGGTACTGATAACTATAGAACTCGAACCGAACGATGCACCATACATAAATAGACTATTATTAACTTAATAGAATACGTCCAACTCGACGGTATGGTGCCAAACTATGACCATTCAACTATTAATCTACACGATATCTCAATGCCTATTCTGGGCCAAGTAGGCCCTACTACACCGCACGTGCGTCGTGGGGAGGCTTTTGCGTCTGTCACTCTGTTGGAGGGTAAAGAACTGGACTAAAAGAAGGTTCTACTTTACGAGCGCCATATATATATGCGCTATGAACAAATAGTACCATTCGTATTTCGCCCGGCATATTACTGCGCGGAACCGGGGGTTGCCTCGACATGTTAGGCGGCACGATTGAACTTGGACCTAGGGGTATGGCAACCTGGCGCCAGGTTCTCGTCCAATGGTAGAATGAAACTATTATGGGCTGTTTAGTAGAAACGGGGACATTCAATGCATATTGTACAAGGAATATACAGGGGACATCAAACGACATACAAACACAATTAAATATATATATATAAATAAATATACATATTCGGTTTAATCTGATCCTTCACAACACAGATTGTTGACCATATTTATTGTAACATATACTATAACTTATCATCTACGCCCCAAAACTATGGAACAAACGGCCCAAAAACATCAGGGAAGCCAACTCACTAGACATCTTCAAAATACAGCTTAAAACCTATTTCTTTGCTCAGGCATTTAAATGAAACATCACGGACATCCTGACACAAATTGTACTTTACTTGCACTTTTCTTACCCTGCCTTACCCTACTTTTATACACTTCCTATCAAATTCATGTGTCAGTTCTATGCAAATGTTATCTCACTACCTCCTATGCACTGTAATTTTAAGAGCGCTGCTCTGTTGCAATTCAAAACTGATGCACTGCTCTGTTGTATGTTAGAACTTTGTAAAGAAACTCAAAGTGTTTTTGAACTCAGGAGTGAGTTTACGCCAAGGGGAGGGGAGGGTATTTAACTCAGGAGTGAGTTTACACCAAGGGGAGGGTATTTAACTCAGGAGTGAGTTTACACCAAGGGGAGGGTATTTAACTCAGGAGTGAGTTTACACCAAGGGGAGGGTATTTAACTCAGGAGCGAGTTTACACCAAGGGGAGGGTATTTAACTCACGAGTGAGTGTTAGGGCAGGGGTTAGCGGAGCCCAATAGCAGAACACAGGAGGTGAGAATGGAGAGAATGGAACGTTTTAGGTTGGCTTTAATGATTACCCCCAAGCAGACAGGTTTACAGGTACAGAATGTGCAACAGGTACATGAATGTGCAATGGACGAGAGCAGGTGCACTCCTTGTGCAGCGCGGGGCGTCCAGGTGGGTGGTGTCTCGGAGCGGTGGTCCTGGGCACAGAGAGAACAAGATTAGGACAAGGTATTTCAACAAGGATAGAGTAGCAAGGCTAGGGTTCGTAGTCGTACCAGGAAGGTAGGTTAACACTGCGACGAGGGTAGAGCAGGATCCGTGGGCTGAAGTAGGAGTTCGCTGACAAAGGAATCTCTCACAGCCGCGTCAATTAGTGTCCCACTGGCAGTGTGGGAATCCTGGGGTGGGATGCTGCCCATATAAGGGTGTGAGAGGATGAGGGGTGAGGAAGGCTTCCGCCGTGATGGTGTGGAAGGAGGAGGGGTGAGGAAGGCTCTCGCCATGACTTTGACAGGACCCCCCCTTTACGGGCGTCTCCTGGCAACCCTCCAGGCTTGCCAGGGTTGGCCCGATTGAAATCCTGGATGAGGGCAGGATCCAGAACCATCCGGCGGGAGACCCAGCTGCGCTCCTCTGGGCCATAGCCCTCCCAGTCTATCAGGTACTGGAAGCCGCGACCGCGGCGACGCATGTCCAGTAACTGCCGGACGGTGTAGGCCGGATGGCCGTTGATGATCAGCGGAGGGGGAGGCTCCGGAGCTGGGGGAGACGGGGGACTGGAGACCACCGGCTTCAGCTGGGAGACATGGAACGAGGGGTGAATGCGCATATGGGAGGGAAGCTGGAGTCTGACGACTGAGGGGTTAATGACAGACAGAATCTTGTAAGGACAAACAAAACGGGGGGTGAGTTTTCAGGAAACTGACTTGAGAGGCAGGTCCCGAGACGAGAGCCAAACCATCAGACCTGGTTGATAGTCGGGGGCTGGGGTCCGGTGGCGGTCGGCAAAGCGGCGATTCTGGTCAGCGGAGCGGAGTAGCGCGGCCCTGGTGTCCTCCCATATCCTCCTGCAGCGGTGAAGGTGCGCCTGCACCGAGGGAACTGAGATATCCTCTTCCTGGGTAGGGAACAGTGGAGGCTGGTAGCCCAGAGAAGACTCGAAGGGGGACTGACCTGTGGCAGCGGAGGACAAGGAGTTGTGGGCGTACTCGATCCATGGCAGGAAGGCGCTCCAGCCAGAGGGGTCCCGGGTTGTGACGCAGGTCCTGGTTGGCCCGCTCCGACTGGCCGTTGGTCTGCGGGTGGTATCCGGAGGAGAGGCTGACCGTGGCCCCCAGGGCCCGACAGAAGGCCTTCCAGACCTGGGAGATAAATTGAGGCCCTCTGTCGGAGACGATGTCCACCAGGAACCCGTGGAGGCGGAAGACGTGGAGCACCATCAGGTCCGCAGTCTCTGAAGCAGAGGGGAGTTTGGGGAGAGCAACAAAGTGAACGGCCTTCGAGAATCGATCGACAATGGTGAGAATGACTGTGTTACTGTGTGAGGGTGGCAGACCGGTGACGAAGTCCAGGGCGACGTGTGACCAGGGCCGGCCAGGAACAGGCAGCGGACGGAGGAGCCCGGCAGGTGGTCGGTGGGAAGCCTTCCCACGAGCACAGACGGTGCAGGCAAGGACAAAGGCGTGGGTGTCTCCCCTCATGGAGACCCACCAGAAGTGCTGCTTCAGTAGGGACAGGGTGCGGTCGATCCCAGGATGACAGGCGAACCGGGAGGCGTAGACCCACTGGAGCACCTGGGAGCGGACAAGGTCGGGAACAAAAAGCCGGTTAGGTGGGCCGTTCAGGCAGGAGTTCAGGCGCTTGGCCGTCTGGATGTAGGCGAGGTTCTTATGGTCCGTCCAGACCAGGAAGGGGATCTCTGAGCCCTCCAGCCAGTGCCTCCATTCCTCCAAGGCCAGCTTGACTGCCAGGAGCTCCAGGTTTCCAATATCATAGTTGACCTCCGCCGGGGTCAGGCGGCGAGAGAAGAAGGCGCAGGGGTGTAGTCTCTGGTCGAGAGCGGAGCGCTGGGAGAGGACCGCCCCCACCCCGGTACTCGAGACGTCCACCTCCACCACGAACTGGCGGGACGTGTCCGGCTGGACGAGGATGGGCGCGGAGGTGAAGCACCTACGCAGCTCAGAGAAGGTGGAGTCCACCTTAGCGGACCAGACGAAGGGCACGGATGGCGAAGTGAGTTGGGTGAGGGGTGCAGCGACCCGGCTGTAGTCCCTGATGAAACGCAGATAGAAGTTAGCAAACCCCAGGAAGCGTTGGAGCTGCTTGACGTTGGTGGGCCTGGGCCAGTCTGACACTGCCTTGATTTTCTCGGGGTCCGCCCGGATACGGCCGCCCTCTATTATGTAGCCGAGGAACCCGCCTTGACAAACAACTTGTTCTCCAGCAGGCGTTGGAGGACCCGGCGGACATGCTGGACGTGCTGGACAAAAACAGAGTGGTTAAGGACATCACGGAGAACGTCATTGACAAATGCCTGGAAGACAGCAGGGGCGTTGGTCAGCCCAAAGGGCATTACCTTGTACTCGAAGTGACAGAGCGGGGTCTTAAAGGCTGTCTTCCATTCGTCCCCCTCCCGGACACGGACGAGGTGATAGGCATTCCTGAGGTCCAGCTTTGTAAAAATGGTGGCACCTTGCAGGGGTTCAAAAGCAGAGTTAATTAATGGTAGGGGGTACTTGTTCTTGATCGTGATGTTGTTGAGGCCCCGGTAGTCAATACAGGGGCGAAGGGAGCCATCCTTTTTGGAAACGAAAAAGAAACCAGCGCCGACAGGAGAGGAGGAGGGGGTAATAATGCCCGAGGCCAGGGACTCATGGACATATTTCTCCATGGACTCCCTCTCTGGGCGCGAGAGATTGAACAGGCGACTAGCGGGGAGCGGGGCTCCCGGGAGCAGGTCAATAGCACAGTCGTACAGCCTCTAAATCATGATAAATAGCAGAAAGGTACCCAGCGTTCAATTAGGGTTTCACACACACACGGCGGGGTTTGAAAGCTTGGCGTTGCTAATAAACATTTTAAATCATTTTTATAAACTGGTCAACACTGCATTATTTCCAGCGTTGGGTGCATGATGCGCATGCATGCGCTGTGATCACAGCGCAGGCGCACCAGGCAGCCAAAAATACGGAAATACAGCCGTTTTGAGCAGTGTTGACCAGTTTATAAAAATGATTTAAAATGTTTATTAGCAACGCCAAGCTTTCAAACCCCGCCGTGTGTGTGTGTGAAACGAACCCCTAATTGATCAGTCTGCCTCAGGGCAGCTCTGGCTGCAATTGTAGCTTACCACCACCGGTATGACTGTGTACGAATAATGGACTCTGTACGCGCTCTGGGGTCACTGGGGTGTCATGAAGAGCGCTATATAAATCCAATCCATTATTGAACGCTGGGTACCTTTGAAATTTATATCTGATATATTTCGGACCCACCCCGAGCTTTTAAGCAGTGCTTGGTGGTCCAAATTAACCTCGCTACTAGGGAGCTATAAGTGACTGCGTATTCAAAAGCCCCTGGCTTGCACATCGCAGTCACGAAAGGGGCTATGCCTCAGTGAGTCTGACAGAGTGTTAGAGAGAGTGAGAAGGAGAAGAGGGAGAACATTTAAAGAAATTATAACAGAGATGAAAAATAATGATTTTTTATTATTATTGTAAACTATATATATATATATATATATATAAAAAAATGAATATATTTGTTTTTACTGTTTATATTTTTGGGGAAGCTTGGCTTCCATGAATATTTGCCACATTGATAGTGGTCTCGTACAGTTTTAATTTCTTGCAGTAGCATACATGCATGTATTTGCTGTGAGTTCACCGATGACACTGATGAGTCTGTGCATGCTTGCGCATTACTTTGAATAAAAACAGTATTGGTAGAAAAATACAAGGATTATAAAGACAACATAAGCCTCTTTCACCGTAGGTAAACAAACAAGGTAACATCTGTGGTGAAAATAACCAGTACACTATGATACGCAGGTATCTCCCTCTACAAGTCTGTCTGCAGAACGTGTTGCAAAATGTGACACTTCTTTTTTTCAACTTTTTTGTCAATCTGTCTTTTCAAAGAGGTGTTTTTCCTAATAATATGAAACCAGCAAAAGTAATACCAATATATAAAAATGGAGATAAACATCAAATGGACAATTATAGACCAGTGTCCCTACTTCCTCAATTTTCAAAAATATTAGAGAAACTACCGTAATTCCTCTAATAGTAACCGGGTCTCAAATACAAGCCGGGTCTCTATTAATGGCCGGGTGCGCTCTTGAGCTAAGCAATTATAAGCCGGCCTCCTAATACAAGCCGGGTTACTAATATACTGAGCTGCATACTGAGCTAGTTACTTGATTTCACTTTGAAAACGTTGAAATGACCAGTGACCACCTGTAATTGCACTGTTTACTATTTCATACAGTACTTGGTTTCAATAAATGAACCCAGTACATTTTACTGGGTTCAAACTGACACAAAATGTTGATTTATTCATTATGATCCGTTTGAAAATTTGAAATATAGGCCTCCCTCTTATACAGGCCTCCTCCTAATACAAGCCTGGTACCCGCTACAGTTGAAACAAATACAAGCCGGGGTTACTATTAGAGGAATTACGGTATTTGTGAAACAACTGGATCTTTTCATTGGCAAATACAAAATACTGAGTGAACACCAGTATGGGTTTAGGAAAAATAGAACTACTACATATGCAGTGATGGAGATGGTAGAAGAAATAACCAAAGCAGTTGAAAATGACAAGTGTTCTATTGGTATTTATATTGACCTACAGAAGGCTTTTGATACAATAGATCACAGCATATTAGTGAGAAAACTGGAGAAGTATGGGATACGAGGTATAGCTAACTCTTGGCTGAAGATCTACTTGGAAAACAGACAGCAATGTGTGCAAATCAATGACACTGTGTCAGGATTTAGGAAGGTCACATGTGGAGTACCTCAGGGATCTGTGATAGGTCCAAAACTATTTATACTTTATATTAATGATATGTGCAATGTTGCTGAACTGTTAAAGTTTGTTATTTTTGCAGATGATACAAATTTATATTGCTCAGGGAGTAATTTAAAGGAACCTTTGCCTGCTATTGAAAGAGAGCTTGAAACTCTCAAAACTTGGTTTGATGTTAATAAATTGTCTCTCAATATTAAGAAAACAAAATGTATGGTTTTTGGAAATCGAAAAGAAATAGAGGGGGAGATAGAGTTAAAAATATGTGATGTACAAATAGAAAGAGTTTTTGAGATAAAATTTCTATGGGTAGTTATTGACCAGAAATTTACATGGAAACAACATGTTAACTATATTCAAGGAAAAAGATCTAAGTCAGTAGCAATATTGTATAAATGTAAGGATATATTAAACTACAAAGCCTTGCACATAATTTACTGCTCACTTATACTTCCTTACATTTCTTACTGTGTGGAAGTATGGGGGTCGACGTTTAAAAATACAGTAAATCCAATAGTCGTACTGCAAAAGCGGGCCATTCGGAACCTTTTCAAGGCTGGTTACTATGAACACACAAATCCATTGTTTATAAAGTCTCATATTATGAAATTTAATGATTTGGTTTACTATAAAACTATGCAAATAATGTACAGAGCTAAAGCAAAGTTACTCCCAGATGGGGTGCAAAGGTTTTTTTCAACACATGAAAGAAAATATGATTTGAGAGATATTTGTAAATTTACTGTTCAGTAAGCTAAAAAAGGGATTAAAAGGAGGTGTATTTCTATTATTGGGGTTAAATTGTGGAACAATGCGGGTTAAGAATGAGTAATTCGATTTTGGTTTTTAAGAAAAAGGTTTGTAAAGCTATTTTTGAAAACTACAAGGGTGAATAACACTGTTTTGTTTTCTTTTTTTTCTTTTAGAATACTGTTTTGGAATCTACATTTTTGTATTTTTTTTGTAAAGCTAAATTTTGAAAAACTACAAGGGTGAAAAATACTGTTTTGCTTGCTTTTTTCTTTTCTTTAGAATACTGTTTTGGAGTAAAACAATTTGT
Organism: Notolepis coatsorum; assembly: GCF_963971535.1. NCBI lineage: Eukaryota > Metazoa > Chordata > Actinopteri > Aulopiformes > Paralepididae > Notolepis > Notolepis coatsorum. The sequence goes on along the minus strand of NC_140170.1, from coordinate 156,180,966 downwards.
ATTTTTTTGGTAAGAATATAGGACAGGCACACTATGCTTCAGTCTGTACCTTTTTCAGTCACTGTAAATAATCAAATATTGATAAATGATGATGTATATTGTACTGTGTGTGATGATGACTGAAAAGAAATAAACTACTACTACTACTACTGCGCAGGCGCACCAGGCAGCCAAATACGGAAACCGGGTGTTGACCAGTTTATAAAAATGATTTAAAATGTTTATTAGCAACGCCGAGCTTTCAAACCCCGCCGTGTGTGTGTGTGAAACCCTAATTGATCAGTCTGCCTCAGGGCAGCTCTGGCTGCAATTGTAGCTTACCACCACCGGTATACTGTGTATGAATAATGGACTCTGTACGCGCTCTGGGGTCACTGGTGTGTCATGAAGAGCGCTATATAAATCCAATCCATTATTGAACGCTGGGTACCTTTGAAATTTATATCTGATATATTTCTGACCCACCCCGAGCTTTTAAGAAGTGCTTGGTGGTCCAAATTAACCTCGCTACTAGGGAGCTATAAGTGACTGCGTATTCAAAAGCCCCTGGCTTGCACATCGCAGTCACGAAAGGGGCTATGCCTCAGTGAGTCTGACAGAGTGTTAGAGAGAGTGAGAAGGAGAAGAGGGAGAAAATTTAAAAAAATTATAACAGAGATGAAAAATTATGATTTTTTATTATTATTGTAAACTATATATATAAAAAAAATGAATATATTCGTTTAAATTTTTTTTTTACTGTTTATATTTTTGGGGAAGCTTGGCTTCCCTTGGCTTCCATGAATATTTGCCACATTGATAGTGGTCTCGTACAGTTTTAATTTCTTGCAGTAGCATACATGCATGTATTTGCTGTCAGTTCACCGATGACACTGATGAGTCTGTGCATGCTTGCGCATTACTTTGAATAAAAACAGTATTGGTAGAAAAATACAAGGATTATAAAGACAACATAAGCCTCTTTCACTGTAGGTAAACAAACAAGGTAACATCTGTGGTGAAAATAACCAGTACACTATGATACGCAGGTATCTCCCTCTACAAGTCTGTCTGCAGAACGTGTTGCAAAATGTGACACTTCTTTTTTTCAACTTTTTGAATGAAAAAAAAACATACAGTGATATTGATTAAGTTATTACATTATACAGAAAAAAGTGTGTGTGTGACTCAATCCAGGACACATTCTCTGCGTTTTGTCTTTTCACTGTTACGGTGTATTATGTGTTGTGCATCATTACGTCTATATGATTAGATGATAGATACTGTGATGGATCATGGTTTATGTGGGGTTTTATTTTAGTTTATTCTAGTGTGCTTTGGATGTATTTTGGGTTTTCTCTGGTGAGCTGTCAATCACCAGACACCAGTAAATTGTCATGCGGCATGGCAGGATGTGTGGGCTTGATTGCCACCTGATTGGTGTCAGGTGTGCAGTGCCTTTAAGTAGGCTTAGTTGACTTTGTTTGGATGTTTGTCCATTTCATGTTTTCCCTCAATAGTAGAGGAGTGTCCCAAGCTCATGCTTCTAGGTTTTTTTTCTCTGTCTCTAGTGCTGTTGGCATTTTTGTTGTTGTTTTCAACTGCTAGACAGTGGTGGTTACTTTGGGTTTTTCCCCCAGTTATTTTATACTGGTGTTTTGTGTTTCCTACAGCTTTTACTTTTATTTATTTTTTTTATTTGTTTTCCCCCACCCTCTCTCATCGCTCAGCGATTCCAGTGGTTACCTTTCTGCGTGTGTCAGTCCTGACAAGATACAACACTCGTCACTGTGTCCTTTATGAGAAGGTTGGTTGGTCCTCTCTGATGGAGAGGCGCACCAAATACTGGTATTTGTAAATTGTTAAGGCCCTCATTGGTAAGCTACCTCCTACATCATTATTGGAATGGAATTATAATAATAATAATAATAATAATAATAATAATAATAATAATAATAATAATAATAATAATAATAATAATAATAATAATAATAATAATAATAATAATAATAATAAATTCAATTTGTACCGCACTTTATATTTGTGAAAATCTCAAAGTGCTACAGGTGATTAAATGAATAAAACAACCAATGAAATGGAAGAACATAAAAATGAAATAAAATAAAATAATAATAAAATGAATAGAAGTAAAAAAAATAAAAGTAAATTCAGGCAAAAGCCTTGTTAAAAATAAATGTTTTTAGGCCCATTTTAAAAGCCTCGACAGATTGTGGTGCTCTCAGGTGGATGGGGAGAGCGTTCCACAGTCTGGGTGCGGCAGAGCAGAAGGCTCGATCGCCCATGGTGTGCAGCTTAGTCCTGGGGGCTTTGAGGAGGTAGGCTGTGCCTGAGCATGAGGAGGACTGGGGGGTGAGGAGTTCCTTGAGGTAGGCAGGGGCACCACCGTGTACGCACTGGTGAGTGAGGAGGGAGACCTTGAACTCAATCGTGTGTTCCACGGGGAGCCAGTGAAGTGATCTGAGGGTGGGGTGATGTGATCATATTTGCGCACCCTCATCAGGATCCTAGCAGCGCTATTCTGGATGGTTTGCAGTTTTTGAATGCTTTTACTAGGGATCCCGATGAGGAGTGCATTGCAATAGTCCAGCCTGGAGGAAATAAAGGCGTGGACGAGTTTCTCAGAATCTGCCAGGGTGAGTGAGGAACAGAGTTTAGTGATGTTTCTGAGATGAAAGAAAGAGGTCTTGCAGAGAGGTGTTATTATGGTACCTATGGAACCCGTTCTAGTGACTGGCTGGTCCTTGAGTTTGCTCAGAACAGGGTAAAATCTACATTTGGCTATGATGCCCCTCTGAACACTTGGGTCTACATACGTGACTTCTATTTTATACTTGCTATACTTATTTTATTTTATACTTGTCTATTTTTGTCTAGCACAGTCTCTGGAGCGTAACAGAAAGAAGCATTTTGTATAAAAGTATTCTGTACTTCTGTATGACAACTAATAAAGAAACTTGAAACTTGAAACTAGCTCATGGAATGAACTCCAACAGTCCGATTCCGAACCTTGATCTCCAACCTTTGTCAATGAAGTTGTACATGTTGTAATTGATTGTTATCCTTACTTGTCATGATTTTATATGCTGTGTGATTTTATATGCTTTTCTTGCTTAACTCTGTATGTACACTCAACGTGACTGTAAATGAGGGAAACCTCAGTTGCCTTTTGAGTTTAAATAAAGGTTTGAAATGAAATATGTTTTTAAATCTGTAATCCCTTCATGTGGACGTTCCTTTCGTCGTTCGCATGGCACGTTGAGTTCCCCTTCGTGTGTTGTACGTATAAGGAGGACCATCATAATAACCATCATACGCTATAAAGACACACTTTTATTGGTACAATATCCCACAGTAGGTTATTTACATTCAAGACGACGTTGACAGATGAGCATCTCTCTCTCTCTTTCTGTTCCCTTTTTCCTCTGTCCTTTTGATTATGACGGGCGCTTTGTGCGACTCTGCAAATGTGTTTTCTTCAGATAACATTTTAACAATGGCTGGTTTAAAATAGCACAAAGAAAAAAGAGAAAGGGAAACCATATCCATTACTATTTGGCAAGGAGTGCACAGACGCACGGATGAACACATGCTTGTATAGATTCTGATCCCACTGTTAAGCTGATAGAGATTCTTTTGCCTTTTTACTTTGCTCCCATATCCCACCCAATTAAGTCTTTATACCAATTCCCTTTCTGGTTGTTGCGTTCCTGTTGTTCTCAGGAGGGTGTGGACTACCACATGTCTCATCTGTTGGTCTGGGGAGGGTGTTGACTACCACATGTCTCCTCTGTTGGTCTGGGGAGGGTGTTGACTACCACATGTCTCCTCTGTCGGTCTGGGGAGGGTTTTGACTGCCACATGCCTCCTCTGTTGGTCTGGGGAGGGTGTAGACTACCATGTGTCTCCTCTGTCAGTCTGGGGAGGGTGTAGATGACCACGTGTCTCCTCTGATACCTGAAGAGGTAGCGAGGCAGAATGCGCCTGGGAGCGAGGAGTTTTCACTGAGAGAGCGTAACGTGTGCGGATCCCCTCCCTGCTGAACCGACCAGTAGGAGTCGCTGTTGCAACGACCAGGACTCATATGATCCCCACCAGCTTCCCACCCACGAACACGGCCAATTGTGTTCATAGGGACGACTGACTAAGCCGGAGGTACCACTGCTGGGAATTGAACCCGGGTCTTTGCGGTGGCCGGCTTTTACCTCTACATTACGCAGCAGCCCCAGTTAAGCTGAAACGGAGAGTACAGTCACTCCTTAAAAGGGCCACACGAAAAAGGCTGCCGTATGTGGTTGTAAACGAGTGGTGGAGGGGAATGTTCATGGATTTAGTGTGAAAAGAATACTATTGTCCACTGTTATTTGCATGGCCACATTTTACAGTGAAAAAAGCACATTGCATAATAATGGTCTTATGGTCCCCTATAAAATAAACATAAAACGCAACAGAAAATCGTGTGTGACAGGTAGAAAGTGAATCATATCCCCCCGTCATGTTACCAGAGACGCCCCGGGAGACGCTCCTCATCACACTGTTCACTCCCATCAAGTCATTTTCATTGGAAAAATATAAGAAAATTATATACAACTTGGATGTCAATCACTGTGGTATTTCAAAAAGATATCTTCACACATTTAGCCTGATCCTGACAGATACATCCCTAATCATAGACAGATGCACATATTTATAGCATTATGCATGTGAGGTGTACACGACACACATGCACGCAAACACACACGCACACACACACACACGCACACACACACACACGCAAACACACGCACACACGCACGCACACACACACACACACACACACGCACACGCACACGCACACACACACACACCAATATTATCAAAGGTTGAAATTCTGCCTCATTGTCGTCACAATAGTGGTAAGTAAAGGTTCCGATTAAAATTCAGTACAAAACATCAGAGGAATAGAGATTATTCTAGCTGTACAGCAATAATGCATGACGGACTATTAACACTAGCGGTGGCGGTAGAGCAGATTGAGCTTCCCTCTGCCTCTTGGTGAACCTGCTGCTATCCAATCCAGGACGGGTCGGTGAGGTCAGAGGTCATAACAGGTCATCATTGGTCATTCTCTGTCAGCTGATCGAGGTTGCTAGGCCGATGCTCCTCACTCGAAGTCTTTCGGGGAAACCCGCCTGTCATACTCTGAAAGGGAACAAAGAGACCAGTTCAGAATAGTCATCGGGGCAGAATTTGAATGGACAGGGAAGATGTTACGATTTCAAACAACATTCTTCCTATTTTCTTGTTGTTTTATCTGGTTGTTTCACTACCCTACTGTCAGTCTGGGGAGGGTGTAGAGACTACCCTACTGTAGGGGCGATGGACAGTTCCCGGTTCGATTCCTGCTCCTGCAGCGTGTCGAAGTGTCCTTGAGCAAGACACCTAACCCCTAATTGCTCCCAATGAGCAGGTTGGCACCTTGCATGGTTGCCTCTGCCGTCTGTGTGTGAAATGTCAGGACCAAATTGTAAAACGCTTTGGATAAAAGCGCTATATAAATGCACCATTTACCATTTACTGTCGGTCTGGGGAGGGTGTAAACTACCACATGTGTCCAGTGAGGAGTTTCCCTGGAAGAGCATAACGTGCATTGGAGGACCAGTAGAAGTCGCTGTTGCAACGACCGAGACTCATACCCCCACGACTTCCTACCCGAGAACAATTGGGCTAATTGTGTCAGAACATCTAACCAAGCCGGCGGTACCTCTACCGGGAATTGAACCCGGGTGTCTGCGGTGGCAGGCGAGTGCTTTTACCTGCACACTATCAAATAATATATATATCTTTTTTTTTATCCACTTTTTCTCCTTATTTTTCCAATTTTTTCCCCCCATCCCGATTTCATATTGCCAATTCTCCCCTCCCCTGTCTTGAACGTTGCTAGACTATGCCTCCCACTGGTCGGCTGTAGTGAGGATAGAAGCCTTGCATCACGTGTCCCCTCCGGTACACGAGGAGGCAGTCTATCGCATCTTTTCACCAGACAGCGCAGACTCTCAGTGGCGAGGAGTAACGCGTGGGAGGCTCACGCTGCCCTCGATACTTCCTGTCTCTGCTGTACAGGCGTCACCCAACCAACCTGTAGGAGTCGCTGTCCACAACATCCAATCCCCACCCATCGACTTTCCACCCGCTACCTCAGCCAATTGAGATAGTATGACGACTGGCCCAAGCCGGAGGCAACGCTGACTCTGGGAGTCGAGACCGGAGTCTCTTTCATTGGTGACAAGCGCAATCTCCGCTACGCCACCCAGCCGCCCCTCAAATAATATTCTTGAATGGTGATTTAACTAGGAGCCTACAAGTACACTTTGAAATAGAAAGTCGGCTCTGTGCCAAATGTCACTTATGTGGCCTAATTCCTACTTTTGGACCACTTTCAACATTTCTCTCTCACAACTAAAATCCAGACAGGAAAATACTCTAATCTGGGATGTCATCGACAGACACTTTCTGGAGTTCCACCGACAAAGAAAAGGAAAATGTCCGGTTCCATGGCTGAAAATAACTTGGAATTAAAAACAGACAGTATACATTTCATCACTCACACACACCTGGTTGTTATCCTCTCTACCTACTGCAGGATAGAAGCAATTATAACAGGCAATAACAGAAAGACAGAGAGAGAGAGAGAGAGAGAGAGAGAGAGAGAGAGAGAGAGAGAGAGAGAGAGAGAGAGAGAGAGAGAGAGAGAGAGAGAGAGAGAGAGAGAGAGAGAGGGTGAGAGAGAGGGGAAGGGAGAGAGAGAGAAGAGGAGAGAGTGAGAGAGAGAGGGGGGTGGGAGAAAGACAGAAGAGGAGAGAGAGGGGCAAGATAGAGGGGTAGGGAGAGAGAGAAGAGGAGAGAGAGAGAGGGGGAGAGGGGGAGGAGAGAGGAGAGAGGAAGGGGGGAGAGAGAGAGCAAGAGAGAGAGAAAGAGAGAGACATTGTATGGAGGGGGGAAAAGGCATGATAAGCACGTCTAAATAAGAGCCTCTGTAATCAAACCTATTTCCTTCTGATGTGGGAAGTCTGGGTAAACAAGATAACACTTTGGGTCACAGGGATTTTCCATCAGTTCAGCAGGACCTGCTGATGTGCGTCTCTGTGGACACTGGCTGCGGTGGCTCTAACCTCTCACATAATGAAGACCATGGAGAGGTTAGTCCTGGAGCAACTCCGCCCGGTGAGCAAACCCCACCTAGACCCACTCCAGTTCGCCTACCAGCCCCGACTGGGGGTAGAGGATGCTGTCATCTACCTGCTGAACCGAGCCTACACTCACCTAGACAAGCCGGGGAGCACTGTGAGAGTCATGTTCTTTGACTTCTCCAGTGCTTTTGATACCATAAGGCCTGGGCTGCTGGGTGAGAAGTTGGAGGCGATGCAGGTAGAGGCCCCCCTGGTGTCCTGGGTTGTTGATTATCTGACGGGCAGACCACAGTACGTGCGCCTACGGAGCTGTGTGTCAGACAGACTGGTCAGCAACACCGGGGCCCCGCAGGGGACAGTCCTCTCTCCCTTCCTCTTCACTGTCTACACCAACGACTTCCACTATCGGTCAGAGTCCTGCCACCTTCAGATGTTTTCTGATGACTCTGCGATAGTGGGATGTATAAAGGACGGTGACGAGAGGGAATACCGGGAACTGGTAGTGGACTTCGTCACATGGTGCGATAAAAACCACCTGCAGCTAAATGTGGCGAAGACCAAGGAACTGGTTGTGGAGCTGGGGAGGAGGAGGAGTGCACCTGTGACCCCCGTTTCCATCAGGGGAGTCGATGTGGACATGGTTGAAGATTACAAATACCTCGGTGTGCACATCGACAACAAACTGAACGGGTCAAAACACGCAGAGGCACTGTACAAGAAGGGCCAGAGCCGACTCTACTTCCTCAGAAGGCTGAGATCCTCCAATGTCTGTACAAGGATGTTGAGGATGTTCTATGAGTCGGTGGTGGTGGGCGCCTTCTTGTACGCTGTGACCTGCTGGGGCAGCGGACTGAGAGCAGGGGACACAAACAGGCTGGATAAGCTGGTCAGGAAGGCCAGTAGCGTGGTTGGGGTGGAGCTGGACTGCCTAGTGAGGGTGGCGGAGAGGAGGAGCCTTGCTAAGCTCCAGGCCATCAGGGGAAACCCCTCCCACCCACTATACACAGACTTGGCGGACAGGAGGAGCAGGTTCAGTGCCAGGCTCACACTACCTAAATGCAGCACTGAACGGCACAGGAAGTCCTTCATTCCAACAGCCATCAGACTATACAATGCATCACTGTGCCTCACTGCATCACTGAGCACAGAGTGGCAGTTACCATCTTCCTGGACTTAGTTTGAAACAGCACTGTGCAATATTACACCTACTGTAGACCTCAGTATATTTTCACTGTATTTATTTACTGTATATTTTATTCCATTTTTATTCTATTTTACTCTACTCTTATCTTAGGCAACTTGATTTGATTTGTTTTATTATTCTTATTCGTGACCTGTTCTGTCTAAATGTTTAAATGTTTAAATGTTGAGCGATTTTGCAGTGTAAAATTTCTCACAGGGTAATAAAAGTATTTCTATTCTATTCTATTCTATCAGTTGGACCAGGTTGGTCGCTCCGCGGGGACACAGCAACAACAGGATGCTTCCCTGGAGGAGAGCTGCGGACGAGCTGCCAGGAGGAGCTGCCAGGAGTAATTTCCTGTCATCATCCACGATAACGACAGCGGCCTCGGACGCAACAATAGAGTCATAACGTTTTCGGCTCGGTTATTACCTGATCTGATCTACGCTACCTAAACAGCATTCCATCTCCCATTCGCAGGCTTTGATTTCACAAGATAAGATGGTTATGTACTGTAGTTCAAGTTTCTTTATTAGTTGTCATACAGAAGTACAGAATACTTTTATATAAAATGCTTTTTTCTGTTTTGCTCCAGAGATTGTGCTAGATAAAAATAGATAAGTATAAAAGTATAGTAAGTATAAAATAGAAGTCAAGTACATAGACAAAGGTTTTCAATATATACATATATACAATGTACAATGCAGAGTAGAAAGTAACTGAGTTACAATACAATATACTATATACTATACAGTACAATGCAGAAATGGGATGAGGTACAATTTAGGTACAATTTACAATAAGGTGTAATGAGGTATGGGTTGTAGTGCAAATTCCTTTGCCAATAAATATAAAGTGTGTTTAGGTGTTCTAAAGTGGGTAAAGTGGGTGCAGCAGTGAGTTGTTTGTTTAAAGTGAGTGTGTGCGTGTGGATGTGTGTGCTGTGAGTGCATTTGATGGTCGATTGTTCATTGTTCAAGCCGTGTTCATTGAGCTATCATTGTTCATTGAGCATCCTAATGGCCTGAGGATAGAAGCTCCTTCAGAGTCTCTGTACTGGCCATGAGACTCCGGTATCGCTTGCCTGACCGCAGCAGTTCAAAGAGGCAGTTGTTTGGGTGGCTGGAGTCTGATAGACATCCAAAGTTATGGCCATAAAAGTGATTAGTAATGACCCCCCCCCCCCCGCCCCAACCAGATACATGTGATTGTTTGCAGTGGTAGAGCTCACGTTGTACCCGTGTTGTGATTGATCTCAGTACCTGCATGCCGTGCGGGCTGGGGGGAGGCAGGCCGTTAGACGCCCCTTGGTGGTGCCTCACCTCTGGGGACAAACTGAGCTGCTGAGGGGAGGATTGCTGGATGTGAGCTGGAGGGGGTGTCAAGGGACTGGCTGTAGAGAGCTGAGAGGACAGAGAGAGAGAGAGAGAGAGAGAGAGAGAGAGAGGGAGAGAGGGAGAGAGAGAGAGAGAGAGAGAGAGAGAGAGGATCATATTTGTTTTCATCCATATAATAATATATACATCCTAAATGGTTTTGAGGAGAAGGTTTAGATGCGTTGATTATACAGTATACAGTATGTGTAGCGTAGAAGCAAGAGCTTCTGGGCACAGTTTACAGACTAAGGCTTCTTCATTATGGCAATAATCATAATTCATCAATCAAAATCATAATCATGATTTTGATTGATATTGAAGTGCAGGCAGGGTGCGGGGGGGGGGGCTCACGTTGGCTGCGTCGGAGGCCTGGCCCTGGCTCGGCAGGTGCAGAGAGGGCAGGGAGACGTTGTAGGCGTGCAGGCAGGGCTTGCGGTTCCGGTCGAAGGAGGCGGAGGAGTGGGGCCTCAGGGCGGAGGGGGAGGCCAGGGGAGCCCTCATGGCCCGGCCCAGGCTGCTGGACTTGTTCTCCCTGCGCTGATACTCTATAGGGGACTGAAGGGCTGCGGAGGAGAGGAGAGAGAGACACATTTACCCTGATGATGTTCCTTGTGTCTATATGAGGGGAAATGCGACGTACAACGAGGATTATCACAAGGCGCCGATCACTGGATGTAGAAAAAAGGAAAGTGTCGCACATTCCAGCTCCATTGTGCATTTCTCTTTTTTATTAGATGACATTTCGGCCCCACAGGGCCTTTTCGAGATCAGAAATAATTTCCGACAACAAACCGTCCCGTTCAGGGTTTAGTCGTAAACCAAAATTATTAATATTTTTCTAAATGAAATAATCAGTCCAAAAAAACACCTGACTTGAGGGCGGCTGGGTAGAGTAGAGGTCTAAGCACTCGCCTACCACTGCAGAGACTGGGTTTGGATCCACGGTGCCTCCAGCTTAGTCAGTCGCAGGGGTGTAAAGTACTTGAGTAATTGTACTTTGTTACAATACTTAAGTACTGTTTTTGGGGATTTGTACATTACTCGAGTATTATTAGGTTTGTATACAGTACTTTTACTCCATTACATTTCAGAGAAAAAATACATACTTTTTACATTTAAAATGCAGACCTACAAAGTACAAAGTACAAATCTCGCAGGTCCAATCATTTTAATTAGTATATTTGTTTCTCTGGCCGAACTAACGTTAACGTTATTAATCCTGCGGCCGCGCTTTATTTAAAAACAGGCAATCAGGCGGCACGGTGGTGTAGTGGTTAACACTGTCGCCTCACAGCAAGAAGGTCCAGGGTTCGATTCCTGCTTGGGGACCAGGTTTCCGCCTTGCCAGGTACCCAGGTGGGGGATCTCCCAGGCCTTTCTGTGTGGAGTTTGCATGTTCTCCCCGTGCTCGCAAGGGTTTCCCCCCCGATAAGATAAACCCAATGGAAAAACATGCACACAACAGATCGCTGACGCTGTCGCGTCCTTGGGGGGAAGGACGATGGGATGGGTTAAGCGCAGAGCTCAATCGCATCGGCAACAGAGAAAAAATACAATGCATGTGTGTGTGTGTGTGTATTCCAGTGTGTGTGTGCCGCTCCCATTGCATGTATCAGTTCGTTGCATGCCGAATAAAGACCTCTAAAGAGCTCCTGCATTATTATTATTATTATCAAATCCCCATCAATGGAAAATTAACCCGCCCATACCCGTGCTGATTGATCCTTGTGCAAGACTAGAAAGCGGGGATCTTTGATTAAATACCTGCTATCAGAAGAATAGACAGTCAGAAAAAAAGTTTTTACTTTTACTTTTTAGTACTTAAGTACATTTAAAAGTAGAAACTTTTTGACTTTTACTCAAGTGTGTTTTTAGCCAGATACTCTGACTTTTACTTGAGTACGATTTTGAGACGGTATACCCATACTTTCATGTGAGTATAATTTCTGGGTACTTTTTACACCCCTGGTCGTCCCTACTAACACAATTGGCAGTGTGTTCGCAGGTGGGAAGCCGGTGGGGTCTGAGTCCTGGTCATTGCAATAGCGACTTCTACTGGCGCCTGTTCAGCAGGGGAGGGGATCTGGGGGAAGGTAGCGTGAACCTCTGCACAAATTATGTTCTCCCAGTGAAACTCCTCCTCGCTGTCAGGTAGGGAATGACCAGGAAGGGAATTGGCATAACGACTAAATTGGGGGTGGTGGATATAATAATTTTTTTACGTGTTTACACTCATGGATCACACAGGGGTCTCTTATGACATCATCGGCCGAGGTGTACCGTTCAGGAAGTTCCTCTGAGTCTCCAGGATCTGGACCACGTCGTTGGCCCAAGCCCGGCGCGTCTCCGGGGACGCCGCCTGCATGACGAAGCGCATCACGCTGCCGTTGGTCCCGCGGGAGGTGAGGACCAGGCGACTCAGGTCCCCCTCAGAGTGGTCCTCCACGCCCAGACAGCTGACCTGTGACACAGGTGTAGTACTGAGCAATGACACTAGAGGCCAGTATGGACATAATAAATTATTTACTTGGGTTAAAAGATTAGATTAAATTAAAATGTGTTGTCATCATACAGCACAAGTACAGTACAACGAAAATAAGTTTGGCATCCAACCAGAGTGCAAATGTAGCAGTAAAGTGCAACAGCAATATACAATGTACAGGTGATTAAACTGTACAAAATAATACAAATGAGTACTACTGAATGTAGTGCTAATCAGATGTATGCACAGAGTTGTAGTATAATATGTTCAGTGATACAGGTGTAAAGACAGTATGGTGGTAGTCATACTGGCCAGCAGCGTAACTAGTAAGAGTAGGATATGTACAGATATAGATATAGTAGCTTCCTTGTAACAAAGATATGTATTATTATCCTTCTCTAGATCCCTCTCTGAATTGTGTGTACCATGACACGTGCAAAGTGGAAATACACAAGTGGCAGAATCGGATCTAAACAGAAGGTGAACAGACTTATATAGACATAACCTATAGTTAAAGGAACACGCCAACATTTTGGGAAATTAGCTTACCGTCTTCTCCAGAGAGAGACAAGAAGATAGATACCAATTTCCTCTCTGTGCGTTCAGTAGAAAGCTATCTGGCCAATCTGGCTGCACGTTAGCCTAGCTTAGCACAATGCATGGACGCGGACAGTGCCGGTTAGCCTAGGCATTGTCCAACTAACACCTCTCTTGAAGGCTAACCGGCACTGTCCGCTTCCATTCATTGTGCTAAGCTAGGCTAACGTGCAGCCAGATAGCTTTTTACTGAACGCACAGAGAGGAAACTGGTATCTATCTTATTGTCTCTCTCTGGAGAAGCTAAGCTAATTTCCCAAAATGTTGGCGTGTTCCTTTAAGACATAATATGCCTATAGTATACCAGCATAACCAACTCTGTCTCTCTCTCTCTCTCTCTCTGTCTTTCTCAGTCACTTACAAATGCACACACACACACCCACACTCACACTCACACTCACACACACACACACACACACACACACACACACACACACACACACACACACACACACACACACACACACACACACACACACACACACATACATACACACACACAAACACACACTTTAGAAGGCAGTATATTATGCGCACCTTGATGCTGTTTTTAAAGGTGTACCCAGGCAGATTGAACCCCTTCTTCTTGTCGATTGGCTCACTGAAGATGACCAGCTGCTCGAACAGGAAGACCCGCCTCTCCTTGGCTCTGGTCAGGAGGAGGCCGCTTTCCTGCTCGCTAACGGAGAACGTATCTTGCTGGAGCAGCTTCCCCTGAGCTGTGATTTTCCCCTGGAACAGCGTGCGTTTGTCAAAATGAATCATATCAGACAGGAATAAGAACGTTCTCATTTCAGTTCATTCAGCAACGACCTCCCCAGAGAGAAAGGCTGTGTTTTGCAAAGTCAGACCCAAGAACAACAACAGTTGGACCGGAGTGAAAGGGTCAAAGGGCGGAGGAGCAACACGTGTAGGCAGTTCTAGACACAGGATAAACACTGGACCTACAGTTTTGCTCCAACAAAGATTTTATTTTACGAGTTGGCTCAGAGCGATGATCTCGCTTGCTGCTTTGCCCTCACTCTCTCTATATATAAATATGTGTATATCCTCTCTGCCTTTCTATCTGTCTGATTCTCTCCCTCTTTCTTTATCTCTCTCTCCCTCTGTCTCTCTCTCCCCCTCCCCCCTCCCCCTCTCTCTCTCTTTATCTCTCTCTCTCTCTCTCTCTCTCTCTCTCTCTCTCTCTCGCTCTTTCTCTCTCTCATTATGTTTCTGTCTTTCTCTCTTTGTGTCTTTCCCTCTCTCTCTGTCTCTCCCTTGCTCTTTCTCTCTCTCTCATATATTTCTGTCTCTCTCTCTTTGTGTGTGTGTCCCCCCCCCCCCACCTCTCTCTCTCTGCCATCTTCCCCAGAGTCAGTTCATTGCTGTGCGTCAGTTTTGGAGTTGTTGGGAGGTTGTATTTCTTCACTTCTGATGGAGATAGGCTAGCTGCTCCCTACCACTTCCAGTCCTTGTGCTAAGCTACGCTAGCATGCACCCAAGCTACTGGGGCTACTGGACAGGATACACAGAGATGAAACTTTCTTTCTTCAATCTTCGTATCTGACTCTAGAGACAAATAAGTGTATTTCCCAAAATGTTCCTTTTAACACCCAACACACTTGTCGTTTCTGAAGTAGCAGACTGCTGCTTTGTTTTATTAATCTTTGTTTAACCAGGCTAAACCCATTGCGATTAAAATCTCTTTTCCAAGAGCGACCTGGCCAAGAATGGCAGCGGTACAGCAGTTTCATAAATGCTTTGCAGTAAAAGTGCAGGGAGGCCATGTGATCCTATTTAAATTAAAACAATTACAAACATCAATAGAGTCTGTTTCTATAGCTTTCACCATGCATTTAAATCCACTAAGAGTGACTAGATCCTGGAGTTGAAGTTCATTAAGAGTGACTAGTTCCTGGAGTTGAAGTTCATTAAGAGTGACTAGATCCTGGAGTTTAACTTCATTAAGAGTGACTAGATCCTGGAGTTTAAATTGAATAGATCCGGGGGGCGGTTAGGTGGCCGAGCGGAGATTGCGTTCGTCACCAACCCCGGAGCTGTGAGCTGGATTCGCCTGTTCGAATCCAGCTCACAGCTCCGGGGTTGTCACCAGCTTGGCTGGCCGTCTGCACTAATACAATTGGCTGTATTAGAGGGTGGGAGAAGCTGGCGGGGTGGGTCCGGGTCGTTGTAAACAGCGACTCCTACAGTTCGGTTGGGGCGCCTGCTAAGCGCGGATAGGACTTGAGGGGGATAGTGTGATCCTCCCACACGCTACGCCCTCTCGATGAGAATCCGCGCTGCCAGGTGAAAAGAAGCGGTGATTGGCTGGACGTGTGTCGGAGGAAGCACGTGGTAGCCTCCACTCTCCCAGATGATCTGACTGTGGGGGGTAAGTGCGCAGCGACCAGGAAGGGACTGGGGATTGGCATACGACTAACATTGGGATGGGAGAAAATCGGAGGAAAATGGAGGGGGGAAAATATCAATACAAAAAAAAAAAAAAAAAAAGTGAATAGATCCTGGAGCTTAAGTTCATTAAGAGTGACTAGATCCTGGAGTTTAAGTTCATTAAGAGTGACTAGATCCTGAAGTTTAAGTTCATTTTACATTTATGTAAACTATTCCGTGCAGATGGTGCAGAAAACATAAAGGCCTTCTTTCCTAATTCAGTCTGAACTCTAGCCACAGTCATAAGTACAGTGTCCTGAGACCGTAACCCATATTTGCCCTGTTTTCTGGTTAGGAAGACAGATCATCAACATGGGCTTTAACTCTACCGTGCCTCACCTCAAAGCCTTGGAGCCTGCCCACATTCATCATGTCGTTACAGCGCTTAGGCACGAAACACATCACCTCCACCGCTCTCTGACGGAAGACGTTGGGAGAAGAAACAGAGGGACAAAGGGAAAACACTGAGTATTTACTGAGAAACGGAGGCATTCATGTTATACTGTATACAGTGTATATATATTTATATTTACTGAGAAACAGAGGCATTAATGTGTACTGTATATACATATATATATATTTATATTTACTGAGAAACTGAGGCATTCATGTTATACTGTATACTGTGTATATATATTTATATTTACAGAGAAACAGAGCCATTCATGTGTACTGTATACCGTGTATATATATTTATATTTACTGAGTAACTGAGGCATTCATGTTATACTGTATACAGTGTATATATATTTATATTTACTGAGAAACAGAGGCATTAATGTGTACTGTATACGTATATATATTTATATTTACTGAGAAACGGAGGCATTCATGTTATACTGTATACAGTGTATATATATTTATATTTACTGAGAAACAGAGGCATTAATGTGTACTGTATACAGTGTATATATATTTATATTTACTGAGAAACGGAGGCATTAATGTGTACTGTATACGTATATATATTTATATTTACTGAGAAACGGAGGCATTCATGTTTACTGTATACCGTGTATATATTTACTGGAAAGTCTCATTGAGATTAAAATCGCAGTAGGCCTACACAATAATTACAGACGATTCGGTCAACAATACATAAAACAATACACAGAGATATTCCGTCTGTCTGATGGAAAACAAACATTTACCCTCCTTAGTTACAGTATCTTGTATAAGACTTTTAAAACCACCCAGAGGTACGTGATTCAGCTCAGTGCAGCTCTTCCTGCTGATTATTCCATACTAGGGATTTGATTTACTTCTGCAATGACAGGTTGGGTTAAGGCGACCTCTCACCTCTAACTCTGCGACATCACGTCCTGCCTTCGTGTAGTACTTCAGGAAGTCCTGTGGGAAGTTTGGAAACAATATTGAATGTGTTGAAGGTGCAATAATAACATCTAGTGCAAGACGAAGAAGTTAACTGTTTATGGTAACTTTAAATGTTTTTAGCTTGAGAAAAAAATCATTTTGCACTCATTATATTTTATATTTATTTTGGTACAATTCGATTACATTGTGACTTATAAATTTACATTTACATTTACATTTAGTCATTTAGCTGACGCTTTTATCCAAAGCGACTTACAAGTTCTGTACGACAAGACAGCAAGAAGGGTACAACTCTATCAGCTGAGTAACAATGTTCATCAAGTGTTGCGTGTTACAGTGTAGGTTAGTTTATTAGGACAAGTGCATGACAGTAAGGTTAGTCAGGGTTAGATTTTTTTTTTTTTTTTTTTTTTTTATCATTTCAGATAATGGTTGAAGAAGTGAGTCTTTAGTCGACGGCGAAAGATTGGACGGGATTCGGCTGTCCTAACTGGGATGGGTAGTTCATTCCACCATTGTGGGGCAAGGACTGAGAATAGGCGGCTTCTCTTTGATGACCCTCCGGGAGCTTGGATAGGAGTAGGTCTGAGGCGGCCAGAAGATGCAGAGCGTAGGAGTCTTGAGGGTGTGTAGTTAGAGACCATTGACCGGAGGTAGGCGGGAGCGGTTCCCTTTGCTGCACGGTATGCTAGGTCGAGGGCCTTGAAGCGGATACGTGCAGCAATGGGGAGCCAGTGCAGGTCCCTAAGAAGTGGGGTGACATGGGCCGACTTCGGTAGGTTTGATATCAGGCGGGCCGCTGCGTTTTGAATGAGTTGAAGAGGGTTGGTGGCAGTGGCCGGGAGGCCAGCTAGCAGTGCGTTGCAGTAGTCGAGGCGGGAGATGACTGTTGATTGGATGAGGAGTTGGGTGGCTTCTTTTGTCAGGAAGGGGCGTATCCTTCTGACGTTGCTCAGGAGGAATCTGCAGGTTCTGGTTGTCGCTGCGATGTGAGCAGAGAAGTTCAACTGGTCGTCGAGGACAACACCAAGGTTCTTGGCGGTCGGGGACGCGGTCACAGCTGCATTCTCGATTGTGATGGAGAGGTCGGTCAGGGGGGAGGATTTGGCCGGCAGGTGGAGCAATTCTGTTTTGCTTAGGTTCAGTTTGAGGTGGTTGGTCGTCATCCAGGCGGAGATGTCGGACAGACAGGCCGAGATCCGCTCAGAGACGTGGATATCTGAGGGAGGGAAGGAGAGGAAGAGTTGAGTATCGTCGGCATAACAATGGTAGGAGAAGCCATGAGACGTGATAATGTTACCCAGTGATTTAGTGTAGAGGGAGAAGAGAAGGGGTCCTAGGACCGAGCCCTGGGGGACACCCGTCCGGAGGGGGCGGGTGGCCGACAGAGTCCCTCTCCATGACACTTGGTAGGAGCGGTCGTTGAGGTATGATGTCAGCCATGTCAGCGCAGATCCAGCCACTCCCATTCCTGCGAGGGCCGCGAGGAGGATCTGATGGTTGACTGTGTCGAAGGCTGCAGATAGATCTAGGAGAATCAGGACAGAGGAGAGGCCTTTCGCTTTTGCTAAGTGAAGTGCCTCTGTGACCGCAATGAGGGCCGTTTCTGTGGAGTGGCCAGTCCGGAAGCCAGACTGATTGGGGTCTAGGAGGTCATTCTGTAAGAGATAAGCAGTAAGTTGGTTGGATACAGCACGTTCAAGTGTTTTAGAAAGAAAGGAGAGAAGAGAGACAGGACGATAGTTGGCTATGACGGTGGGGTTCAGGGTTGGTTTTTTTATGAGGGGCGTGACTCTGGCTTGTTTTAGGGAGGTGGGGACCACCCCCGAGTTGAGTGAGGAGTTGATAGTTGCAGTTAGGAATGGGAGGATGTCCGGTGCTATGGTCTGGAGGAGTGGGGAGGGTAGCCGGTCCAGCTCGCATGTAGTCGGACGGTTCGATAAATGATTGTGACAATACAAGTGTTTTAGAGGTACACACACACACACACACACACACACACACACACACACATCACACACACACACACACACACACACACACACACACATCACACACATCACACACATGCACACTAGTGAAGACACATCAGGGAATGTACCTTCAGCAGTAACTGATACTTCATGATTCTCTGAACAGGCTTGATGAGCAGATCGTTGAGCTGCAGTCTGTGTCCCAACTGCTGTCTGAGGTCCTGCCAGGTACATAGAAATAATGAATAAACAGGTGTATATCCCTGTCTATATTCCTGTCAGGTACATAGATATAATTAATATATACAGGTTTATATTCCTGTCAGGTCATAACATAGGTATTGAATCATTAATATACAGGTTTATATTCCTATCAGGTCACAAACATAGATATAGAATCATTCATAAACAGTATTGTATTTATGTTAGGTCATAAACATGCCATAATGAATATACAGTATTGTATTTATGTTAGGTCATAAACATAGATACAGAATAATTCATATACAGTTTTCTATTCCTATCAGATCATAAAAATGTCATCAACCAGTGACCTCTAGGCTAAAGAGCCCCACTTGGTATTGGAATGTGTTTACAGTTTTTATGTTGGTCTGATGTGTAGGTTGGCGTTGAGTGAGGACAGGGGAGGGTTTGTTTTGCCAAGAGAGGTCTGGAGAAATTCACTGCATAATAAGTTACTAAAAAATAATCCGCAAAAAAAGCTTTAAAAAGTGCAATACCAAGCGGGGCTCTTTCGCCCCGAATTCACTGTTTGACCTTATTATACATTTAACCCTTTCACTACCACACTACAAAGGGTTAACATGTTCACTACCACACTACAAAGGGTTAACTTTTCACTACCACACTACAAAGGGTTAACCCTATCACTATCACACTACAAAGGGTTAACCCATCACTACCACACTACAGAAGGTTAACCCTTTCACTACCACACTACAGATGGTTAACCTTTCACTACCACACAACAGACAACAGAGGGTTAACCTTTCACTACCACACCACAGAAGGTTAACTCTTTCACTACCACACTACAACGGGTTAACCCTTTCACTACCACACACACTACAGAAGGTTAACCTTTCACTACCACACTACAGAAGGTTAGTTAACCCATTCACTACCACACTACAGAAGGTTAACATTTCACTACCACAATACAGAAGGTTAACCTTTCACTACCACACTACAAAGGGTCAACCCTTTCCCTACCACACTACAGAAGGTTAACCATTTCACTACCACACTACAAAGGGTCAACCCTTTCCCTACCACAATACAGAAGGTTAACCTTTCACTACCAGACTACAAATGGTCAACCCTTTCCCTACCACACTACAGAAGGTTACCCATTTCACTACCACACTACAACGGGTTAACCCTTTCACTACCACACTACAACGGGTTAACACCTTCACTACCACATTACAGAAGGTTAACCCTTTCACTACCACACTACAGAAGGTTAGTTAACCCATTCACTACCACACTACAGGTTAACATTTCACTACCACACTACAAAGGGTTAGCCCTTCCACTACCACACCACAGAAGGTTAACCCTTTCACTACCACTACAGAAGGTTAACATTTCACTGCCACACTACAGAAGGTTAACCTTTCACTACCACACTACAGAAGGTTAACCCGTTCACTACCACACTACAGAATGTTAACCTTTCACTACCACACTACAGAAGGTTAACCTTTTACTACCACACTACAGAAAGTTAACCTTTCACTACCACACTACAGAAGGTTAACACTTTCACTACCACACTACAGAAGGTTAACCCTTTCACTACCACACTACAGCATGTTAACCCTTTCACTACCACACTACAGAAGGTTGGCCATTTCACTACCACACTACAACGGGTTAACCCTTTCACTACCACACTACAGAAGGTTGACCCTTTCACTACCACACTACAGAAGGTTAACCCTTTCACTACCACACTACAGAAGGTCAACCTTTCACTACCACACTACAGAAGGTTAACCTTTCACTATCACACTACAGAAGGTTAACCTTTCACTATCATACTACAGAAAGTTAACCTTTCACTACCACACTACAGAAGGTTAACACTTTCACTACCACACTACAGAAGGTTAACCCTTTCACTACCACACTACAGCATGTTAACCCTTTCACTACCACACTACAGAAGGTTGGCCATTTCACTACCACACTACAACGGGTTAACCCTTTCACTACCACACTACAGAAGGTTGACCCTTTCACTACCACACTACAGAAGGTTAACCCTTTCACTACCACACTACAGAAGGTCAACCTTTCACTACCACACTACAGAAGGTTAACCTTTCACTATCACACTACAGAAGGTTAACCTTTCACTATCATACTACAGAAGGTTAGTGTGATAGTGAAAGGTTAACCTTCTGTAGCATGGTAGTGAAAGGGTTCAACAATTTGGAGGGAAAAGAACATGCTTCAGTTAAAATAATCACCATATTCTCCAGCCTGTGAGGTACTAAAGTGAAGGCCTCACCTCAAAGTAGGTCTCGATATACTCAGAGACAATGTGCTCCGACTTGGGCTTGTTCTGGCAGTAGACCACATACATGTGAAGACGACGCTCCTGGAGACACAGACACAGATCAGAGATCAGTTCCAGATGACACAGTTCGTGATGTATGTGTGTGTGTGTGTGTGTGTGTGTGTGTGTGTGTGTGTGTGTGTGTGTGTGTGTGTGTGTGTGTGTGTGTGTGTGTGTGCGTGCGTGCGTGCGTGCGTGCGTGCGTGCGTGCGTGCGTGCGTGCGTGCGTGCGTGCGTGCGTGTGTGTGTGTGTGAAAGAGAGAGAGAGTGAGAGAGAAAGAGGGAGAGAGAGTGAAAGAGGGAGAGAAAGGCAGATAGGCAGGGAGAAAGACAAAGAGAGAGACAGACAAGAGAGGGGGAGAGAGAGAGAGAAAGAGAAAGAGGGAGAAAGTCAGACAGATAGAAAGGCAGAGAGAGGGAGACAGATAGAAAGACAGGGAGAGGGAGAAAGACACAAAGAGACAGAAACATATGAGAGGGAGAGAGAGCGAGAGAGAGAGAAAGAGTGAGAGAGAAAGAGGGAGAGAGAGTCAGACAGATAGAAAGACAGGGAGAGAGAGAGAAAGACACAAAGAGACAGAAACATATGAGAGAGAGAGAGAGAGAGAGAGAGAGAGAGAGAGAGAGAGAGAGAGAGAGAGAGAGAGAGAGAGAGAGAGAGAGAGAGAGAGAGAGAGAGAGAGAGAGAGAGTCAAGTCAAGTCAAGTCAAGAGTTTTAATTGTCACGGCATACAGGTATACAATGAAATGCGGGTGGTCTTGCCCGCAACGATGTGCAATACAGTGGTACATATAATAGAATCAAAGAAGAAACAACATTGTGCAGTAACAGATAGCAGGTAACATGGAGTGACATCTCGGTATCTGTACATAGTTATTTACAGCGCATGTGTGACATGCTAGTTAGCTTTGGTAGTGCAATACACTGTTCCTGTTATTCTAATTTAAAGTGTCCTTTCCTTTGGCCATAAGTGTGCGTGTGTGCGACATGAGTGTGTGCCCGCTCATGTTAAAGTGTTAAGTGGCTGCTCGTGTGTGAGCGTGCACAGTGTGCGTGTTCATGTGTGCTTGTGTGTGGACAGTTCAATGTTCTGAGCACTCAATGTACATTGTTCATGGCTCTGATGGCCTGGGGGAAGAAGCTGAGCCTAAGCCGCTCTGTCCTAGTAGCTAGGATTTGCAGGCGTCTGCCTGACCTCAGCAGCTGAAACAGGCTGTTATTGGGGTGGTGAGGGTCTTTCATTATCCTGCAGGCTCTGGATTTGCACCTCTTGTTGTATAGAACCTGCAGGGGGGGTAGTGCAATACCCGTGGTACGCTCGGCTGAGCGCACCACTTTCTGTAGGGCCTTCTTGTCCTGTGCCGTGCTGTTTCCATACCAGGCAGTGATGTTTCCGGTCAGGATGCTCTCTACAGCTCCTGAGTAGAAGGACTGGAGTATCTTCCCCGATACTCTGAACTTCCTTAACTGTCTCAGGTGGTAGAGACGCTGTTTCGCCTTCTTTACTACTGTGCCTATGTGTGTTGACCATGTCAGGTCCTCTGAGATGTGGACCCCCAGGTACTTGAAGCTGCTCACCCTGTCCACGGTAGCCCCGTTTATCATCAGTGGTGTGTGTCCCCCCCGCTGTCCTCTCCTATAATCCACGATCAGTTCCTTGGTTTTGCCAATGTTCAGGAGCAGGCTGTTGTCCTGGCACCAGCGTTCCAGTACCTCCACCTCCTCCCGGTAGGCCTTCTCGTCGTTGTCCGAGATCAGCCCCACCACCACCGTGTCATCTGCGAACTTCACTATGGAGTTGGAGCTGAACTTGGCCACACAGTCGTGTGTGTAGAGTGAGTACAGCAGGGGGCTCAGAACACAGCCCTGGGGGGACCCGATGCTCAGGGTGATGGTGTTGGAGGTCTGACCCCCCACCCTGACCGCCTGGGGTCTTTCGCTCAGAAAGTCCAGTACCCAGGCGCTCAGGGCGGAGCTCAGACCTAGCTCGATCAGCTTGTCCACCAGTCTGGTGGGGACTATGGTGTTGAACGCTGAGCTGTAGTCAATGAACAACAGTCTCACATAGCCCCCCTTCTGACGGTCAAGGTGCGAGAGGGTGCTGTGCAGTACCTGGGAGACCGCGTCGTCGGTGGACCTGTTTGTCCTGTATGCAAATTGCATAGGGTCCATATCACTGGGGAGGGAGGCACAAATGTGGTCCTTGACCAGCCTCTCGAAACATTTCATGACCACAGAGGTGAGTGCCACCGGTCTGTAGTCATTTGGACATGCTGGGGAGGGTTTCTTCGGCACAGGGATGATGGTAGACCTCTTGAAGCAGGCAGGGACCACTGACTCCGCCAGTGATTGATTAAATATGGCGGTGAACACAGGGGCCAGCTGGTTGGCACAGGTCTTGAGTATACGTCCTGTTATGCCATCTGGGCCAGCAGCCTTCCTGGTGTTCACCTGCATAAATGCTCTTCTCACACTGTGTTCCGACAACGAGAGAGCGTCCCCCCCCCCCTCGCGGTTGCCCCCCCCCCCTCCACAACAGCCGGCGCGCCAGTGACGTCACTAGCCGGAGAGCCAGCAGCGCCACTGTCTACACCAAACCGAGCGTAGAAGGTGTTGAGCTTGTCCGCGAGGGAGGCGTCGTCGCTCCCCATTGACGGGGCGCTGACTTTATAGTCAGTTATTGACTTCAGTCCCTGCCATAATCCTCTTGTGTCGTTTTGTGCCATTTGTGTCTCCAGTTTGTCAGCATATGTCCTCTTAGCAAGTTTGACTGCTTTGCGTAGAGTATAGACTGAAGCCTTATACTCCTCCATGTTTCCTGACTCTCTACCCAGGTTGTAGGCGGTGGTACGAGAGTTCAGAGCTGCTCTAATAGTGCTATCCACCCACGGTTTCTGGTTTGGGAAAATCCGCACCGTTTTCCTGAGGACAATACCATCAGCTATTGTTGTTATGTAGCACACCACTATGTCTGCTAGTTCACTGACGTCACTGGCGCTTCCTATAAACATATCCCAATCCGTGTCTGCAAGCACGTCCTTGAGCGTGGCCTCTGATTCGTCGGTCCACTTCTTAGTCTCACGTGACACGACGGCGTCACGTGATCTCTGTTGATATGCCGGAAATAGCAAGATGGAGTCATGATCGCTCGAGCTTGTGGACCCCGTTAATGGCGGAGCGGCTACTGCCTTGTAACCCGCTTTGAACGGGGAATAGCAGTGGTCGAGTGTGTTCTTCCCTCTGGTGGAGCAAGCGATGTGTTGGAAAAAGGACGGCATCACTTTCTTCAGGTTGGCCTGGTTGAAATCGCCGGCCACTACCATCGCTGCGTCTGGGTGTTTGATCTGGTGTCTGTTGAGATGATCGTGTAATTCGCCCAGCGCTTTTCCCGTATTCGCGTGTGGGGGAATATACACGGCAGTCATGACGACTGCTGTGAACTCCCTCGGGAGGTGAAACGGACGACATAGGATAGAAAGATGTTCCAAGTCCGGCGAACACGAGTTTGAGAGGACCTGCACCCCCTCGGGATTAACCCAGGAATTGTTCGTGATGAGGCAGACTCCGCCGCCGATGGTCTTTCCTGAGCCAGCGTTGCGATCTGCATGTAAGACTGTGAAGGCATCCGAGGGAGAGACGCTTTTGTCTGGGGTCGTCGACGTGAGCCATGTCTCTGTGAGACATATAATGTTGATGTCTCTCATCTCCCGTTGGAACCGGACCCTCGCTCTCAGATCATCCATCCTACCCTCCAACGAACGGGCATTCGCCAGAAAGATGGATGGAATTGCTGGGCGGTAAGCAGCTCTTTTTAGTCTCAATCTGATACCTCCTCGTCTCCCTCTGTGTCTTCTCCTGCCGTCGCCTTTGTTCTTTTCTTTGCCGCCATTCTCCCGTCTGATTTCTGCTGGCCATTCTAGGTCAAAAGTGTCTCCAAACTCCTCTTTGAGCCCGGGGTTCAGGTCCATAAGTGTCTGACGGTCGTATGACGTACCCGCCAGTGTTGCTTTAAATAAAAAAGTAGCAAAAACAAACATAATAGCTAAAAGTGAGTACATCGTTGCGGAGCTAAAACCAGAGGCGTCTGACCAGGGAGAGAGAGAGAGAGAGAGAGAGAGAGAGAGAGAGAGAGAGAGCTTCATAACCTTATTATGAAATGGTTGAAGTGGCTGAGAAATAATGGTTTAATATGTCTTGGCTTATTGGAATATGTTGGATTTATGATGGAACGACACCAAACATGTGATTATCCAAACCTAAACAATTATCTTAATATATATCGACATCTTTCTGAATATCGTGATTTATTTCAGCTTTAAAGGTGCTATAGTAAACATTTGTATGTAGACGAATCATAAAAATAAAATTATAATAATAATAATACATCCACGGAGCTTTTAGAAAGGTGCAGAATAAAAATATAGCTTTTCCCCCAAAGAAATTATTGATTTATGAATTTATCATTTCAAATATTTTGATGGGTCCAAAATGAATGTTGTTATTTACACACGTATCCCCTCCCTACTTCCCATTTCCCTACATGAAATGCACCGGATTGGATAAATGACATGCTGATGCTCTAGTGCGACACCTAGTGGCTGAATGTTATCTCTAGCACCTTTTAAGTTTAGTGTACAGTACTGTGTCTAATCACAGTAGCTGATTTCCTTTTATTAATGATTCTCTGTTACGCTGGTTTGCTTTCAGACAGTCGGTCGAACTGACTGCACGGTTCGGCCAGCGGCGAGACATCTAAAACAAATTTCTGGTAATGACTGGCCTTATTATTCTCTCTCTCTCTCTCTTTCAGCAGCTGAGCTAACTGAAAGACAAGGTCACTGGCAGCGGGCCAAGAAGACATACTTCATACGCAGTCAGAGAGCTCTCCGAAAAGGCTCAAAGGGACCTCAAACCAAACACAACATGCACAGAGAAAACATACAATAGATACACTCACTCACTCACTCACTCACTCACTCACTCACTCACTCACTCACTCACTCACTCACTCACTCTCACTCACTCACTCACTCACTCACTCACTCTCACTCACTCACTCACTCACTCACTCACTCACTCACTCACTCACTCACTCACTCACTCACTCACTCTGGTGTAGTAACTCACATGTTTGATGAAGAGTGGGGCCAAGCTGTCTGGTTCATCCACACATTTCTCCAGCTCTCCCAGGAAATAGCTGTGTGACACAAAGCAATAAAAGGTCAGACAGTCCTCAACCAGCTGAACACACACACATACACATACACACACACATACACACACACACATATACACATATATACACATACACGCGGCGCACACACATACACACACACACACACACACACGCACACACACACACACAAACACACACACACAGCACATAGATGTGTTTTTGGTACATGGTGAAGGTACTATTGGGGACCCCACTTTTCATAATGAAATCTTTAAAAAATTGAGAGAGAGAGAGAGGAGAAAGGAGAGAATGGGATTCAGATAGACAGACAGACAGACAGACAGACAGACAGACAGACAGACAGACAGACAGACAGACAGACAGACAGACAAAAAATATTTAAAAATCACACAAAAACAATAGGGTTTCTGCACTTCATGCTTGAAACCCTAATATAATAAAGAGAGAGAGAGAGAGAGAGAGAGAGAGAGAGAGAGAGAGAGAGAGAGAGAGAGAGAGAGAGAGAGAGAGAGAGAGAGAGAGAGAGAAGATCACCTCTTATGCCAGTCGTAGATCTGGTGGATGTTTCCAAACACGATCTTGTCCTTCCCCTTCATGTCCTCAGGAACTCCTTGACTTGACATGGTGGCCATGTAGCCCTACACACACACACACACACACACACACACACACACACACACACACACACACACACACACACACAGACAGACAGACAGACAGACAGACAGACAGACAGACAGACAGACAGACAGACAGACAGACAGACAGACAGACAGACAGACAGACAGACAGACAGACAGACAGACAGACAGACAGACAGACAGACAGACAGACAGACAGACAGACAGACAGACATACAGACAGACAGACAGACAGACAGACAGACAGACAGACAGACAGACACACAGACAGACAGACAGACAGACAGACAGACAGACAGACAGACAGACAGACAGACAGACAGACAGACAGACAGACAGACAGACAGACAGACAGACAGACAGACACACAGACACACACACACACACACACACACACAGAACACACATTTACCAACACTTTAGCTGGAGAGGGGTATGAGTGGACCGTGTGGATCATGGTGATGTCATTGATTGATTGTCATTGGGGTTATCAGGCGGAAGCTCCAATCACAGATGTCTCATCGAGTTCCCCCCCGACACCTCCAGCAGGCTCAGGAGGATGTGTCCTAGGTCAGTTCAGTGGTCTTCAACTATGGGGACTTAACTTGATAACAAAAAATACTCTAAGGGACTCGACTAAAGTATAGACAGCTATGGAATTCTTAATAACAAATGTCTTCTCAGATGTTGGGTTCTGAGAGAACATCTTATCAAATGGGGGTTTGTGTGGGGTAATGTGTATCAATTTAGGGGTCATTGACATGGAAAAGGTTGATGACAACGATCCATAGGTCCACCACCACATCTATATCTCAACCACCCTGCCTCCAACATCTACACTACTGAACTGCATCAATACTTCCAGCGTTAACCAACTTCAACAAACACAGGCCTTTAGACAAGTTAAAGGAACACGGCGACATTTTGGGAATGAGACAAGAAAGAGAGAGACAAGAAGATAGATACCAGTTTCCTCTCTGTGCGTTCAGTAGAAAGCTATGTTAGCCTAGCTTAGCACAATGAATGGAAGCGTACATGACCGGTTAGCCTAGGCAATGACCAACTCTCCCGAAGGCTAACCGGTCATGTCCGGTTACATTCATTGTGCTAAGCTAGGCTAACGTGCAGCTTTCTACTGAACGCACAGAGAGGAAACTGCTATCTATCTTCTTGTCTCTCTCTGGAGAAGACGATAAGCTAATTTCCCAAAATGTTGGCGTGTTCTTTTAAGTTGAACATTTGCATTTGGACCCATCCTAACTATTTAGGAGCAGTGGGCAGGCACTCAGTGAGGTACCCGGGGACCAACTCTGGTTGTAGAGCCAGTAGTACCTGGGTCAAGGGCGATGACAGCCAGGAGTAGTGGCTACCCGAGCATGCATGTCTCTGGGTGTGGGAGGAAACCGGAGTGCCCAGAAGAAAACCCACGCAAACACAGGAAGAACATGCTAATTCTACACCGAAACCCCCTGCTGGGGTTCGAACCCAGGACCTTCTTGCTGTGAGGCAACAGTGCTAACCACTGTGCCGCCATACCAACCATACTGGACATATACTATACTATACACATCAAACTATTTCATACACACAAATGTCACTAAGCAATGGTTCAATAACTTTCAGAAGGGAATTCAGAGATCATGCAATTTCAGAATCTAAATTGAATGAATATAAATGCTATAATCAACTAGGCTACTTTGACACGATCAGTCATGGCTGGATTCTCTTTAATGTATGTGTCACTCAGCTATGATGATGAAGAATCACTGACCTCCACTATGAGTCCAAGGTCTTCCACATACATCCTCTCTGTCTCTACCAGCTCTGTCAGCACATATCTGAGAGAGAGAGGGAGGGAGAGAGAGGGGGGAGGGAGAGAGGGGGGAGAGAGGAGGGGGATGGAGAGAGAGGGGGGAGAGAGGAGGGGGATGGAGAGAGAGAGAGGAAGGGAGAGAGAGGGGGGAGGGAGAGAGAGGGGGCAGGGAGAGAGAGGGGGGACAGAGGAGGGGGAGGGAGAGAGAGAGGGAGGGAGAGAGAGAGGGGGGAGGGAGGGAGAGAGTGAGAGGGGGGAGAGGGGGGGGGGAGAGAGAGAGAGGGAGGGAGGGAGAGAGAGGGGGAGGGAGAGAGAGAGGGAGGGAGAGAGAGGGGGGAGGGAGAGAGAGGGGGGAGAGAGGAGGGGGATGGAGAGAGAGAGAGGAAGGGAGAGAGAGGGGGGAGGGAGAGAGAGGGGGGACAGAGGAGGGGGAGGGAGAGAGAGAGAGAGGGAGGGAGAGAGAGAGGGGGGAGGGAGGGAGAGAGTGAGAGGGGGGAGAGGGAGGGAGGGAGAGAGAGGGGGAGGGAGAGAGAGAGGGAGGGAGAGAGAAAGGGGGGGAGGGAGGGAGGGAGAGAGAGAGAGAGTGAGAGGGGGGAGAGAGGGGGGGGGGATAAAGAGAGAGAGAGGGAGTGAGAGAGAGAGAGAGAGAGAGAGAGAGAGAGAGAGAGAGAGAGAGAGAGAGAGAGAGAGAGAGAGAGAGAGAGAGAGAGAGAGAGAGAGAGAGAGAGGGAGAGATTGTACATCATGGTCAAGAGGTGGCAAGTATTAAGGAGGCCTTAAATCACTGATGGGCATCAAACTCTCCCAGCATGCGATTCAGTAGCACCCTGCCTGCTGGCATGTCCTGTGTGGCCCCCACTCATCACTGAATAGAGAAATAAAACATCTGTGTTTTAATGTTTTGTTTAACTTTTTGTACTTTTGGAAATTCTCAATAATTATTGACTTGGGGGGAAAAAACCTTTAATACCGGATACTTTTTATATTTAGCCTACTTGAACCTTTATTTAGTATAAAGTATATATTAAAATCAATTGTCATCTTCCTGCTGTTGGCTTCACATTCCTGGTGCAGCACATGTCATGATAGTTGATGGTTCATGAACTCATCTTGAGCTAAAGGGAAAAAGAAAGTCCATGTTCTTCATCAGTAAACTGTGCAGGACCAAGTTCTAAAACATCTGTACCTCCTACTCGTCGACGAATCAAAATGAACGCAGCTTTTTTCATATATGATAATATTTATGGTTGAAGTGCGTCGTTTTGTCTCGAGCGCGGAGAAGCATCTCCTTTTTTGGGTAGCCTATACCTATATGCATGCACACGCTCCTCTCCTCAGCAGAGGAGTCCGAGGAGGACATCCATCTGTTGTCTTTGTAATGTGCCTTACACTGACATACATGATTCTCAATTATATACCATTAGGGAGAGAGAATTCGGCGCGGGTTCGTGTGAAGGTCGACAACCTACATGCTCTTCTCCAGAGCGATCCCTCTGTCCTCTTCGCTGTCCTCTGCGGCGGACCATTGGCTTTCTGCGTCGTCAATCACGGTGCTCAGATCTTCCTCCGGGAGAATACTGGAGCTGGATTTGCGACTCTGAGACTGGGGGGGGGGGGGGAGATGAGTTATACACAACATCCATCACATTAAAGCTGTTTGGAAATGGGGACATGAACTCTCTCTCTCTCTTGGTGGAGGATCAAGTACAGAGTTCCTTCGACTTAAATAAAAGTGTTGGAAACCTTGAATAATTAATTAAACTGGACTTGATGAAGTCGTTATTCGTAGCACATATATTGCATCGTAGTCATGCAGCGAACATACATGCATTTTTCATCGCTGATCAAGTTTCTTCTCTGCGCTTGACCCATCCCTTCCCCCCCAAGGGCCGCCACACCCGGGGACCAATCCAAGTGCTCCTGTCCGTCTTCGCCAGGGACTTTGTTAGTGTTAGCGATCTGTTCGATTACAAGCACGGGCAGAACATGTGAACTCAACACAGGAAGGCCCGGGAGATACAGTACCCAACCCGGCAACCTGGTCCCCAAGCGGGATCTAACCCAGGACCTTCTTGCTGCCTGTGAGGCGACAGTGTTAATAACCACTACACCACCGTGCCGCATAATAATATCGGTACTCTAGTGGAGGTTATAGTCCTACATTCTAAACTCTACTAAAGCAAAAGTACAACTTTAAATTGTTCTACACAAGTGCTCAGGAGCATTCAGTCCTTGATGAATTGACCTCAAAAAGTGCTCAGTGGTCCAGTTATATGCTGGCTTAAATGGCTTCCTCTTAAAGTTGGCAGCAGGCTCCAGTTTAGAAACTTCACCAGCTCCTCACATCATTTGAATGCAAAACCTTTTTTCTTTAAACTCACTAGTAACTGCAAGGTTTCAGATAAATGTAGATTCACCATTAATATATTTCCTTTGAATATGTACTCTAGTAAAATGCAAGCGCCATAAATCTGTACTAAAGTCTACCAATCAATCAATTACTCAATCAATTTAAATAGCACATTGCATACATGGTTGCAATGCCGTGCACAAAAATGACAAAGATTAAGAGAATATATTTTTAAAGAAAGTAGCTGTGTCGAGGTCCCCTCCTTTCCCCCGTATGCCCCTACCCCACTCTCTTCCTTCCTTCCTTTCTTCCTTCCTCCAATCTCCACACCTTCCCTCATAAAACATGCTTTTGTCTCACACTTCCCCCCCTAAACCGTCCTTTTGTCCCCCCCTCCACACCGCCCTGTCACCTGACCCATGTTAAGTATGTCTGATGGAGACAATGAGGGACTGCCTGACCGCATGGAGATCCGACACATTTGTATCAAGCATGGAGATCAGATACATTTGTATCAAGCATGGAGATCAGATACATTTGTATCAAGCATGGAGATCAGATACATTTGTATCAAGCATGGAGATCAGATACATTTGTATCAAGCATGGAGATCAGATACATTTGTATCAAGCATGGAGATCAGATACATTTGTATCAAGCATGGAGATCAGATACATTTGTGTCAAGCATGGAGATCAGATACATTTGTGTCAAGCTTGGAGATCAGATACATTTGTATCAAGCATGGAGATCAGATACATTTGTGTCAAGCATGGAGATCAGATACATTTGTGTCAAGCTTGGAGATCCGATACATTTGTGTCAAGCTTGGAGATCCGATCATCACATGCATAATTGATGTTATCGTAATAGGTTGTAATACCTAAAAACAAAACACACACGATTAAAAGAGGGCATTCGAAAAATAAAAAGATAAAAAAAATAAAGCCCCTCTCCTGGCCGGCTGCGTGGGAACCAGCGGTGCTGTACTGTAGCGTGCAGTCAGTGGGACCGCCAGGCCAGACAGACACTTAATTCATTGAGGCTTCATCAGCAGCCTCCTGATCCAGGAAGCAGACAGGGGGGGGGGGGGGGGTGAGGAAACGACAGGGAACCATGAGGCTAAAGGACCTGCTGGACTAATATTCCTGTGGAACTGAATACTGAACTGAAGTCCAGACTAATCCTACAGCTGGAAGCACTTTTTCATGTACCCACCACCGCCACCCACCTTCTCTGCTGAGGTCATGGATGGACAGACAGAATTGGGGAAAGTAGAACTAGAATGATCGATGGGTGAATAATTGACCATATTCACACGCCAGACATGTTGCTCAGAGAAAAGAAACACAATAAAATAGACGCCAGTAAAATTGTTCTTAGAAAAGAAACACAATAAAATAGACGCAAGTCAAATTGTTCTTAGAAAAGAAACACAATAAAAATAAAACAGTAAAATAGTTCTTAGGAAAAGTCAAGGCTATAGGTACAAGTGAAGCTAACATGTTCCTATAGGTACAGTACAAGAGAGGCTAACATGTTCCTATAGGTACAGTACAAGTGAGGCTAACATGTTCCTATAGGTACAAGAGAGGCTAACATGTATATATTCTCTCCCCACCGTATGTATATTTCTCTCCCACCCACCCACCCCCTCCTAATGTACAGTCCCCTCCCCAGTATATACTCTGTCAGGATCTATGGGTAACAGTGCTGTATATTTGAATACCGTTTATGTCACAAATGTATCAGTACTAAATACCTGTATGTCCCTATGCCATAAATGTCATGTATGTTGTGTATGTCATAAATGTCGATATGAATTGAAAATGGGGGACCCTGATGTAAACAAGACAAACGTCTTTCTCTGGTCTGCATCCCCTTAACAATTGTGTGTATTGAGCCGTACTGTATTGTACCCATTCTGCAATCTGTTAAATAAAGTTTTCATTCATTCATTCATTCATTCATTCATTCATTCATGTTCCTACAGGTACAAGAGAGGCTAACATGTTCCTACAGGTACAAGAGAGGCTAACATGTTCCTACAGGTACAAGAGAGGCTAACATGTTCCTACAGGTACAAGAGAGGCTAACATGTTCATACAGGTACAAGAGAGGCTGACATGTTCCTACAGGTACAAGAGAGGCTGACATGTTCCTACAGGTACAAGAGAGGCTGACATGTTCCTACAGGTACAAGAGAGGCTAACATGTTCATACAGGTACAAGAGAGGCTAACATGTTCATACAGGTACAAAAGAGGCTAACATGTTCCTACAGGTACAAGAGAGGCTGACATGTTCCTACAGGTACAAGAGAGGCTAACATGTTCCTATAGGTACAAGAGAGGCTAACATGTTCCTACAGGTACAAGAGAGGCTAACATGTTCCTATAGGTACAAGAGAGGCTAACATGTTCCTACAGGTACAAGAGAGGCTAACATGTTCCTACAGGTACAAGAGAGGCTAACATGTTCCTACAGGTACAAGAGAGGCTAATATGTTCCTACAGGTACAAGAGAGGCTAACATGTTCCTACAGGTACAAGAGAGGCTAACATGTTCCTACAGGTACAAGAGAGGCTGACATGTTCCTACAGGTACAAGAGAGGTTAACATGTTCCTACAGGTACAAGAGAGGTTAACATGTTCCTACAGGTACAAGAGAGGCTAACATGTTCCTACAGGTACAAGAGAGGCTAACATGTTCCTACAGGTACAAAAGAGGCTGACATGTTCCTACAGGTACAAGAGAGGCTAACATGTTCCTACAGGTACAAGAGAGGCTAACATGTTCCTACAGGTACAAGAGAGGCTAACATGTTCCTACAGGTACAAGTGAGGCTAACATGTTCCTACAGGTACAACAGAGGCTAACATGTTCCTACAGGTACAAGAGAGGCTAACATGTTCCTATAGGTACAAGAGAGGCTAACATGTTCCTACAGGTACAAGAGAGGCTAACATGTTCCTACAGGTACAAGAGAGGCTAACATGTCCCTACAGGTACAAGAGAGGCTAACATGTCCCTACAGGTACAAGAGAAGCTAACATGTTCCTATAGAAGAGAAGCTAACATGTCCCTACAGGTACAAGAGAGGCTAACATGTTCCTACAGGTAGAAAAGAGGCTAACATGTTCCTACAGGTACAAGAGAGGCTAACATGTTCCTACAGGTACAAGAGAGGCTAACATGTTCCTACAGGTACAAGAGAGGCTAACATGTTCCTACAGGTACAAGAGAGGCTAACATGTCCCTACAGGTACAAGAGAAGCTAACATGTTCCTATAGAAGAGAAGCTAACATGTCCCTACAGGTACAAGAGAGGCTAACATGTTCCTACAGGTACAAAAGAGGCTAACATGTTCCTACAGGTACAAGAGAGGCTAACATGTTCCTATAGGTACAAGAGAGGCTAACATGTTCCTACAGGTACAAGAGAGGCTAACATGTTCCTACAGGTACAAGAGAGGCTAACATGTTCCTACAGGTACAAGAGAGGCTAACATGTTCCTACAGGTACAAGAGAGGCTAACATGTTCCTACAGGTACAAGAGAGGCTAACATGTCCCTACAGGTACAAGAGAGGCTAACATGTTCCTACAGGTACAAGAGAAGCTAACATGTTCCTATAGGTACAAGAGAGGCTAACATGTTCCTACAGGTACAAGAGAAGCTAACATGTTCCTACAGGTACAAGAGAGGCTAACATGTTCCTACAGGTACAAGAGAAGCTAACATGTTCCTACAGGTACAAGAGAGGCTAACATGTTCCTACAGGTACAAGAGAGGCTAACATGTTCCTACAGGTACAAGAGAGGCTAACATGTTCCTACAGGTACAAGAGAGGCTAACATGTCCCTACAGGTACAAGAGAGGCTAACATGTTCCTACAGGTACAAGAGAGGCTAACATGTTCCTACAGGTACAAGAGAGGCTAACATGTTCCTACAGGTACAAGAGAGGCTAACATGTTCCTATAGGTACAAGAGAGGCTAACATGTTCCTACAGGTACAAGAGAGGCTACAGGAAAGGAGGTCATACTCTTAGACACTTCAACCCATTTAGATGCTCTAAGATCCTCTGGGAGGCTGTTGCAGACTGATGGATAACAGACAGAGTTAAGTTTAAGTTGAACCTCTCTGTACATCTCTTTCTTTTTTAAATTCATCCTCTGCATTTGACCCAACCTAACTATTTTAGTGTGACGCATGGGGACCAACTCCAGTTGTACCGCCAGTACCTTGGTCAAGGGCGACGGCAGGAAACCTAGCGTGCAGCGTGTCTTTATGGTGTGGGAGGAAACCGGAGCACACCCGAAGGAAAACCATGCAAGCATGGTGAGGTATGCTAACTCCACACAGAGGGGTTCGAACTAGGGCTGGGCCATATGGCCAAAAATGATATCGCGATAATGATATCGATAACAATATCATATCACTCGATATTCGATATTATCGATATTGTTATAAGTATAATTATATATATATTTTTAAACAACAGATGTATGTTTATTTTGCAGCAATTCTTTGTCGTTGCCGCCATCTTTAGTGTTACATCCCCTCACACTCCAGTTCTCAGGCTGCAGCTGGTTTAATGCGAAAGTAAATCGGCTTCTCTGCTGGCTGTGGCTCCAGGGGAGTTGAACAGTTCTGGCTCTGCTAGTTTCTTTTCTATCTTTTGGCGCTTTTTTGGTGGACAAACCACCAACCACCGTGACTCGTGACTGGAGTCTAGCTCTGCTAGCACACATAGCCTACTGTGTACAGACGGTTTCAAACTGTATTTTAAATTAGAAAGCAAACAAAATAAATGGACAAGAGAAAAATAAATCTCAATTTGGTCAGTATTGTCATTTGGACAAGCAAAGCCATTACTTTAAGTTGCAGGCAAGAAAGACAAGTCTGTCCACTGTCTCTGGTTTTAAAACTGCCCTGTTGCAGGTAAAAAAAAATATATATATATATATATATATATATATATATATATATATCGATATATTTTTTTGTTGATATTTTTCTTTTTCGATATCGATTATTAAAATATATCGCGATAATTATCGTTATCGTCATATCGCCCAGCCCTAGTTCGAACCCATGACCTTCTCGCTGCGAGGCCACTGTGCTAACCACTGTGCCACCAGGAGATAGTTATTAGTGTTAATCTATAATTATAACCATTATGTTTGTGCTTCCTCTTCTACTAACATCACAGCTGCTAGCAGACAGTGACACACACACACACACACACACACACACACACACACACACACACACACACAGACTAGGTAATTCAACTGCCATAGCTATGTATGTCAAAGAGATTGCAGGGTTGCTGCTGGTGAAAAAGGTGAATCTGTTTATCCGAGTCTGCCAGGGCCTGGCGAGGATAAAGAGGCTGGATTAATGTTAGCTGCAAGGATTTTCATATTGAAGCTAAAGTGAGATTAGTCGTGTTACCTTGTGTGCCTCAGTACTCTGTACAGTATGTGCCAATGCATAACCAGAAAGGACAGTGTCGCACTTCTATTGTACTTTTATATGCAAATTCCACTCTTCTCTATTCCTGGAAAGTAAAGTTGAACGTTTATCAATGTCCTTGGGGGGGAAATTCGTCCTCCTACATTTGACCCATCTTAACTATTTCAGGAGCAGTGGGACAGCCAGACGAAGTGCGGCACGGCGCCCGGGGACCAACTCCAGTACCTCGGTCAAGGGCAGTGGCAGGAAACCCAGCGTGCACGTCTTCATGGTGGGGGAGAAAAGCAGAGTACCGGGAGGAAACACGGTCCCCACAGAGAGGCCCCCTGCTGGGGTCTGTACCCAGGATCCTCTTGCTGTGAGGTAACATCACTAACCACTGGGCCCAATGCGCAGGTGGCATAAATTATCTGGATGTTTAAATGATCCCTCTTCCCACCTTAGATCATATACAGTAAAACGATCCTATTATGTCCTCAATGATACATTGCTGTATATGTTTGGTTAATGTCTGACTCAAATCCTGCCCTTATCTCATCTCATCTTATCTTATCTTAAACAGCTTGCTTCATTCAGAAACACGTCCCATTGCAGAAGCCAAACACATTCTTAAGGCCATTTTGTGGGCACTTTAATGAGCAATATGGAATGCATAGTTCGCCCCTCACTTAAATGCCCTCAAGGACCAAGCGTACAGCGATGTTGAGAGAGGGGCTCTTGTCCAAAGACACTCCAGCCATACTAGTGCAATCTTGCGTGCTGATTCTCTGGCTGGAGGGACTCTTTGGCTGAAACCCATTTGCTTTCCATTCAAACCCTGACCCGTCAGCCCTCAAATGAACACTTGTGATGTTCTAAGCCGTCGTCATCGCAAGGGTCTCTTTGACTGAGGGGGCGCTGCAACCAACTGAATTTAGACATCCTTGCCACAATTACGTGGAATAAGCTATTTGAAAAAGTCCCACTTGCATGAGTCCAGCCTCTTGGCAGCGATCACTTAAGAATTTAGAACATCTTTCAAACTTATTTACGGCTCAAGCTGATGTTATGTTAAAGGGGCACTTCACCAAAAAAACAATGCCTGATTTATTTTGCACATAATCTCACACAGATCCAAAAACTTTGCACACATTCATTTAGTTTGACAGTTATTGAGAGTAAATTAGTTTGAATATGGGGACGTCATCGGGGACGTTGAATTATGTAGATGTAAAAAAAATAATAGCATGTCTTATAGGGACTGCTACATTATCATTTCATTGAGCTGTAATCAACACACATACTGTATTCAATGTTCCAGATGACATCACTGGTGCCCATATTCAAAATCATTTAAAGTGCCCCTTTAAACCTCTTAACTGGCGCCCCCAAAAGTGGATTTTTTTTAACTTGAACTTGAGGACTGCATACTTTTTTTGCAAACCAAAAAATTTTCTGATAAAGAAAATTCACTTTTAGTGCTAATGAAATAGAGTAACATACAGTAGGTCTGAACTTGAGTTGTAGAAAAACTTTTCTGTAGTAGTTGCAATATCCAAAAGTATATTTCCAAGAAAATTTGTATGGCTGAAAAAATAGCATGAAGTCTTGTGTAGTACAAATTTCATGTTTCATGTTCAGAAATGAGTGATATAGAGCGATTTTGGTAATATATGAAAGAAAAAAAAAAGTCTGCAGGTTTCCATTTTCTCATAGACTCCAATGCATTCGACTTTGGCGCACGCCTCACATATCGGCATGTAACTCAAGAACGGATTTTGTCGCCTGAAACGGAAATCGACAGGCAACAAATAGGGCTTTAATTCGAATGGGGGGGGGGGGGGGGGTCACAGAATGCTGTAGTGAACAGACTTGATCACTGGCTCCAGTCTTGAGGGCGGACTCTAGTTAGTTTAGTGACCTTGATCTGCATCATGTATGGTTTGGACACCTTGTGATGTGAGAAGAACAACATCCGGTTTCCACAGGGATTCCCAGAGGGGAGGGGCATGGGCAGACGGAACAGAAATTGCATGAATGTGATCCAGCCTTTGTCTTCTGTTATCAAACCTCAAAGAATGTCCCGAACTCCTTCCTGTAGCCCAGACTTTCTTAAAGGGGGCATTTTTGGAAAATGTTCTTTCCTGTGTTTTGATTTATTCTACCACACTATAGAAGGTGGTAGTGAAAGGTTAACCGTCTGTAGTGTGGTAGTGAAAAGTTAACCGTCTGTACTGTGGTAGTGAAAGGGTTAACCGTCTGTAGTGTGGTAGTGAAAGGGTTAACATTCTGTAGTGTGGTAGTGAAAGGTTAACCGTCTGTAGTGTGGTAGTGAAAGGGTTAATCTTCTGTAGTGTGATAGTGAAAGGGTTAACCTTCTGTAGTGTGGTAGTGAAGGGTTAACCTTCTGTAGTGTGCTAGTGAAAGGGTTAACATTCTGTAGTGTGGTAGTGAAGGGTTAACCATATGTAGTGTGGTAGTGAAGGGTTAACCGTCTGTATTGTGGTAGTGAAAGTGTTAAGTAAGGGATAATGTATAGCTACGAGGTCATTGTCGCAAAATAATTGACCGACACAGAGTTTAAAATACCGAGCCGCTTCGGCGAGGTGTTTTAAACGTCAGTGAAGGTCAATTATTTTGCGACAATGACCGAGTATAGCTATACATTATCCCGCTTATTACATGGCTAACTTACTAACAATATACCTAATTCATTTTACATCGACTCGCAACACTGGTTCTGGCTGCGTTCTGGCTCCGCTCGTCGCTCCGCCCCCTGTCATCGCCGGCAGCAGAACACCGGCAGTGTCTAATTGCACTGAAACAGTGTGTGTCAGTGGGCTTGATTGCGAACAGCTGCGCACTGCGGTCATTATTGTCCCACAGCGGTCATTATTGAAAAATAATGACCGCTGTCGGGGGGCTATTGACCAATCACAAGCAAGCATTTCGGCGAATGTGAAAACGCCATGTAATAACAGTCTGTAATGTGGTAGTGAAGGGTTAACCTTCTGTTGTGTGGTAGTGAAAGGGTTAACCGTCTGTATTGTGGTAGTGAAAGGTTAACCGTCTGTAGTAGTGAAAGGGTTAACATTCTGTAGTGTGGTAGTGAAGGGTTAATCTTCTGTAGTGTGATAGTGAAAGGGTTAACCTTCTGTAGTGTGGTAGTGAAGGGTTAACCTTCTGTAGTGCGGTAGTGGAAGGGTTAACCTTCTGTAGTGTGGTAGTGAAAGGTTAACCTACTGTAGTGTGCTAGTGAAAGGGTTAACATTCTGTAGTGTGGTAGTGAAGGGTTAACTGTATGTAGTGTGGTAGTGAAGGGTTAACATTCTGTTGTGTGGTAGTGAAAGGGTTAACCGTCTGTATTGTGGTAGTGAAAGTGTTAACAGTCTGTAGTGTGGTAAGGGTTAACATTCTGTAGTGTGGTAGTGAAGGGTTAACGTTAGGTTATGACTATAACCAAGTTCTGTTAATTAGGGGTGACGCTTGGCATCACTCATGCACTCCCTCGCGTACGTGCACGCGCACTGAATAAATTCCACAAATGTACCTTTAATACCAGTATTAGTCTGACCACACCCCTCATCAGCTTACCTTCATAAGCAGGTGTGTGGTCACCTGCTCTCCTCCTTCCCAAGCTTTCACCACAAGGTGAGGTCAAGGGCTGCAGCGGCCGTCGGATGCCAAGCGTCACCCCTAATTAACAGAACTTGGTTATAGTCATAACCTAACGTTCTGTATCATTAGGGGATCCGCTTGGCATCACTCATGCACAAAGGGAGGCCAAGCGGAGCCACTGGCCGACAAATACACCCCGCTGAAGGCCCCCCACAACCAACAGAACAGGGAGGGCCGAGCCCCCCCGACCCTCCCTAATGGAGGGCACCCCCCCTATTAGAGGTTTACCGGGAGGGCGACGGACCCGACCGTGCGAAGAGGCACTCAAGCAACTCAACGCACAGGGTGAGCAGACCGTGGCTTGACCCCACGACTACACACACGCACAACCCGCATGCCACCCGGGAACGAACGGAGGGAAACAACCTCGTTACTGCCCCCAGAATCACGGGGTCAAGGGCAAACCCAACCCCGTGGCAAGGCCGTAGCAGCGGAGCGCGAAGGAAGACCCAGACCCACCAAAAGGACTGGACTCCCTGGAATGGGGGCCCGGAGAAGTCCATGATGCCAGCATCAAGACCCCAGGTGGGCACTTAGTGACCCCGCCCCCCACATCGCCAGCGTATTCGGACAAAGGCCCCTCAGCCGAGCGGGCCCTGTCCTCCCCAACAGTACACCGTCTGGCACACTGGCCCTGTAACAGGCAGACAGCATGGCCGTAAACACACAAAGAGTAAACCAACGGAAGCAGGCAGTGCACCGGGGAAAAAGACCAGGCAACAGGCTGTTAACCCTAGCCTGGAGACTGCGGACGAGACAGGCGCCAGAAAGGACAGCTGAACACAGCCGCCCCGGCGGAAGGGGCGAATGCTGGCGTTGTTGCATGACCAAGCCTCCACAGAGAAGGCTGACACGATTGGCAGACGTCATGAACGTGCAGGGGCACCCTCAACCGGTGAACCCGGGAGTTGACACTGCAGCAACACACCAGAGAACCAACCACCCAGGTGTTACCCTACGCGGTGGTTGGTCCCATAACCCCTCAGGAAAAAAACCAACAGGGTTATCCCGGGCCTACGGGTCAACGAAACATTACCCCGGACCGGGCCCGGTGATACGGGGAGCACAGGGTCCCCCGAGGAGGCCAAAACCACCCCAAGGCCCCTCTTCGCTACGCGGAAGAGAAGAGCGTAAAAAATGGAAAACCAGCCCCAGCACCCCGCACTTGGTATTCCCAGGAGGTCACCCAACCAAGTACCAACCAAGACCAACCTGCATGGCGGCCGAGATCCGACGAGATCGGGCGCGTACAGGTTGGCACGGCCGTAAGCCATTTACGACAGTGTAGAATACAATGTACCCAACAAGGGTTCCATAGCGCTCAACCCTGTGACACCCGGACCGACCTAGCATTTTTCCCCCTGAAAAAAGCCCAAGTCCCTCAGGGTACCAGAACAGCAGATCTGCATCCCCGGCGGACAACGGGTTTAACTGATCCGGACCAGCGCGACCAGAACCAGTCCCGTGCCCTAACCACGCCGACATGCCAACTCCAGGAGAAGGGGCAGATATGCGTGTTGATCTCAAAACATAAAAAGAAGGCGCCACCCAGACGTTTCGGTGCGAACCGCGCCCGGCGGCCCACCCCCAGGGCGTGAGACCCTTCCCCCTCTGTTCAGATCCATTCCGTCATCATCCCCTGATATGAACGGGAACCCATCGACAACCACACAGGGCGTCGGAAGAGGAAAAAACCACCATCCCAATTGCTTCATAAAAAACGCTGTTTTAACCCCAAGCAATCAAGGCGCGCCAGTCAGCCAATGTCCAACAGAACATCCTGAGCTAGCACTATGTGTGCGTTTTGACATACCCACATCAACAATAGGCTATTTAGACCATCTTATTGAATCCCCAAGACGCCCAGGGGAACGACAAGAGGGGCGAGATGCAATCAACTCCATGAATGAATGAATGAAAACTTTACCCAACAGATTGCAGAAAGGGTACAACCCAGTACGGCGCAATACACACAATTGGTTAAGGGGAGGCAGACCTGAGAAAGACGTTAGTCCTGTTTTCATCAGGAACCCCCATTTCCAATTCATATAGACACATCCAACTCTTTATAATAATAAAGAAAAAGCATCACCCGTATGAACCAACTGCACAGCTGGGAGTAAAAAACCCGTTTCCACATGATTTCAAATCCAGTCACTCTTTTTAATCAGAGTGTAAGACCAGACCCTCCCAGAAACACCTTCCCACATGAGTTTATAGTCATGAAAAAGATATGCCAACTGTGAGTCATGTGACCAACCGACTCAAGTTTACACATAAATCGGGCGTAGCAGAACCGTGAGCCCTACGCCCTAACTCGACACCTTTAAGACACCGTAACTCATGGAAGGCGTCGCCATAGCAACACCGCTACAACGGGCGGGGAATCCTGCCGGCTCCTGTCTTGTAATAGGAGTTGGCAGAATAACCCTCCCCCACCCCCCCCCCCCCCCCCCTGCCAAGACGTCCCACCGGCTCGGCCCTGACTGGCTCAGCAGAAGAGATAAAAAATCCCCTAAACCAATCAAGTGGGAAAGGAGGGGTTTATTCGACACCCCCTCACGAAAACACACTTCGTTCCCTACACACAGAAAAACAACCGTAGCCATTTTGAAAACCTCCGGTAGAATGCAATGCATAGCATAAGCTAATACAATGCCCGCTACCCACAAAATGTGAACAGGATTTACAACAAAAAACAAGTCGCATGTGTGTGAATCCTACACCCGTTGACTATGTCGTACATAGCAAAAAACGCTGACCGAGAGTAACGGCTAGGCCGTGGAATGTGCGTGTACGAGTATTACTGCAACTAAACAACACAGCATTGTGAGACACATATACTTAGTTCAAGCAATGGAATAACACCAGTTTCTACCTGCATGTGGAGCATGTGCACCTCTGCTGCATTTACAGTAGATTCTGTTATGGTTTGTAACCGACCCCAATCGCACAACACAAGACAGGTATGATGGTTTGCCAAGAAACAGATATTTATTTAGAACAGGGAAAAAGGGCACTGTCCCTTTAAGGGAGAAAACACAAAACACTGGAATAACACAAGAGGGGTAGGTAAAGTGCCTTTAAGAGGTGGGCAGGTAAAGGGAACACTATGGGAAGGTAAAGGGAACGCCTAAGGGAAGGTTAAGGGAACGCCTTGGGAACAGAGGACTAGGGACTAGGAGAGCTAGGGATAGAGGACTAGGGACTAGGAGAACTAGGGATAGAGGACTAGGGACTAGGAGATCTAGGGACAGAGGGACAGGTACTGGGGAACATAGGGAACAGAGGCCCGCGGAGGCGGGCTGGGGACAGGGAGGAACAGGGGACAGAGGACCGCGGAGGCGGGCTGGGGACAGGGAGGAACTGGGGACTGGTGGGAAAACATCTGGGCCGCTCTGCAGAACAGAGGAGAGGGTTAATATTCAAAGGGAAAAAACAGAGCAGATGCAGAACAGTCCAAAAAACAAAGTAACAAAGTAAATACTATCTTCGTGTGAACAAACACACAGTGGGAGATGGAATGTCCAAAATAATATCCAAGTGAGAACTAAAGGAGGCAATACGCTGGGGAACAGCAGCGGGACGAGGGCAAGGGGCATTACGCTGAGTGAGTGACATCACAATCAAAACTCACCCAGGCGTATGCGTAAAGGTACAGGGACAGCAGCGGGAACGGGGGCAAGAGGCATTACGCTGAGTGAGTGACATCACAATCAAAACTCACCCAGGCGTATGCGTAAAGGTACAGGGACAGCAGCGGGAACGGGGGCAAAAAGCATTACGCTGAGTGAGTGACATCACAATCAAAACTCACCCAGGCGTATGCGTAAAGGTACAGGGACAGCAGCGGGAACGGGGGCAAGGGCACTACGCTGGGTGAGTGACATCACAATCAAAACTCACCCAGGCGTATGCGTAATGGAACAGGGACAGCAACGGGGCGAGGGCATCGCCACCGGGTGGCTGGCTGTCCGAGCCGAGGAACAGAGCGCTGGAACAGCGGCGGTGGCGAGGATGTCGTCCACCGGGTAGCCGCTGTCGGAGCCGAGGAACAGAGTGCGCGCCACACCTTGGTGTGCGCGTCGGAACAGTGGCGGTGGCGAGGGTGTCGTCCACCGGGTAGCCGCTGTCGGAGCCGAGGAACAGAGTGCGCGCCACACCTTGGTGTGCGCGTCGGAACCGAGAGACGCCTCGGGGTGCGTCTGCGAGGAGGAGTGTGCCAAGCACGAAGGTCTGGAAGATGCGCGTCGGCGCGCTGAGGTCTGGAGAGCGTGCCAAGCTCGAAGGTCTGGAAGATGCGCGTCTGTGCGCTGGTACGGAGGAGCGTGCCAAGCTCGAAGGTCTGGAAGATGCGCGTCAGTGCGCTGGTACGGAGGAGCGTGCCAAGCTCGAAGGTCTGGAAGATGCGCGTCTGTGCGCTGGTACGGAGGAGCGTGCCAAGCTCGAAGGTCTAGGAGATGCGCGGCTGCGCGCTGGTCTGGAGAGCGTGCCAAGCTCGAGGGTTCTTGGAAGATGCGCGTTGCGCGCTGGTCTGGAGAGCGTGCCAAGCTCGAGCGTCCTTGGAAGATGCGCGTTGCGCGCTGAGGACTGGAGAGCGTCTGCGCTGGTCTGGATGTGCGTCA
The DNA here is from genome assembly GCF_963971535.1 of Notolepis coatsorum. Lineage (NCBI taxonomy): Eukaryota > Metazoa > Chordata > Actinopteri > Aulopiformes > Paralepididae > Notolepis > Notolepis coatsorum. Next base: position 156,136,066 of record NC_140170.1, on the reverse strand, counting down.
GGACGAACAGCTGCGCGGGGGTCTGCAGTGGAACGCTGGGGTGCCTCCCGTGGAAGTACAGGAAGCGCAGACCAGTCTCCCCCACAGGCAACGGCGACAGCTGGCGAAGGCTGGAGCAAACATCTCGACGCCGGAGAATGGAACAGCATAGGCAGACAGAGGATCTCCCGAAAGAGTCTCGATGTTAGAGAATATGACTCAGCATGAATACAACACGACCCCACGCCAAAACGAGGGGAAGCGCCCCGGTATTTAAAGCCCACAGGGGGACTAATTAGCCTGCCATCACAGGTGCGAGAGATAATAGAATATCAAACAGGTGTGGCCACTAAGGGTAAGGAACGAGAGGGTGGGGGCTAGAGAGAGTGAGTAGGGAATTCCTAACAGTAGGCTTAAAGAAGACAGAGAAAAGGTAGTGAGCAGCGGGCAAAACCTCACAGATTCACTTTTAAAAAGAATCTTAAATTGTTTTTAAATTGTTTTTAACACTGTAAAGTGGTTTTTTGTTTTTGTTTTACACTAATGTAATTTTAGCTATTAATTGTTACAGTAGGTTCATTATGCATTGTGTGTACTGACTTTTAATAATTTTGTTTTTTTGCAATGGTGATTGTTTTTGTGTTTTTTTGTGCGTGGACCCCAGGAAGACTAGCTGGTTGCTATCGCACCAGCTAATGGGGATCCCTAATAAAATCAAATCAAATCAAATCAAGCTAATAGAACCTATTACTGAGTGTATGTTGCAGACCTTGCTTAACCTCGTAACACAACACGACTCATCTCACAACGTAAAAGTGCAGATTCATATTTACACAACCACACCATATGAATTGTTGAAGAAACACACAGTTTGTTCGGCCAAAACATAGTCCCCCTTATGTCGGGGAACTTTTTTATTTATAATGTTTTTTTAAGGCACAAAATCATAGAGGGGCCGGGGAGGGTGTAAAAGAGAGGGGATACAGAGGGGAAAAGTCACTCAGCGGCGTCTGCCACCTCGCACCGCTCGAGTCTTGCCACCCCGAGGAGCCCCGGAGGGATGGTAGGTTACTGTCTGCTGGTCACGACGTTCCCTACCGTCTCCTCCGGTCGTGGATGGGCCGGCGGTGGCAGAAGCGCCGTCTCTTCTCCTGGCCCTCTTGGAAGGGCCAGCAGCGGCGGCGGAGGCAGTGGTAGCGGCGACGGAGACAGCTCGACGTCGCGGAAGCCTTCTGACTCCACCGGCAAGGACGGGAGGCGGAAAATGGGGTTGGAGGATGGATCTCTCCTCTGCCATCTCTCTGCATGTCGAGGTCATCAACCGCAGGGCCTTCCCGAACAGACCAGCGTCGGAGAGGGCGGCCGTCAGAAGAGGGGCTCTCTTCCGTTCCGGCACACGGGCCTGCTCCAGCCAAAGATGACGCTGGCCCAGGGTAGCCAGGGCGCGCACTTTCCCCATGGCTATGGCCAGCACCTGGGAAAGGTGCAGGACAGCTCCTGCAGCCTGGGTGATCTGATCGCATTTTACCTCGTTCAGATCCGTGCCGCCCGTCATGATCCCCGATACAAATCTAGCCAGGTGGGCGATGTTAGACGCCGCAGCCAGCGATTGTGTACCAGCGATAAATGACTGGTCACCCCAATAAGCCAATCGCCTAGCCGATTTCCCCTGGAGGACCGGCTTGCATAGGGGTTCCCACACCATATCCGGACAGAGGAGAGCGGCCATCGGACTGTCAAGCCGAGGCACGCCCTCCCCCATACCTTTGACTAACCCCGACACCCGCGTAACTGGTACGTAGGTGGGAGTTAGTCCCATGATGTTGGACACCGCCTGACCCCGACGAACATAGGCCCCCATTGAGGGGAAAAATGGGTAGACAACGTCCACCCCTCTCACTGGGCGATGCTGCCAGGGATGACCTATGAGATCATCAGGGACAGGTGCAGGCAATGGCAGCGGCACGCCGTTTGCGGCGGCGGCTACCGCCATGAGCTCGGGAAACAAAGCCTGCAGTTCCCCCTGCGGACTTTCCTCCACCGACCCCGCATCCCTCACATGCAGCAGGCTGCGACTGGTTAAGGAGCCACAGTCTGATGTGGCCGACAGTAGGGCATCCTGCTGATGAGGCCAAGGTGGTTCCTCGACATCCTCGAACAGGGAGCCCCATGGAGCCATTTCTCCCCCCTCCGGGGTCTCCTGAGGAGGGATACTCTCCTCCATGGGACCATCATACAAGAATCCGTCCGCCTCTTCCATGAAGTCCTCAGTTTCCATCAGAAATCCAGAGCCGGACGCATCCTCGCTGGTCTCCAGCAGTTCCCCAAACCCAGGCCGTTCGCGTCTGCATGCTACCATCTTGCGACGTGAACGGGCAGACGCGAAAAGTTTGCGTCGCAAATCCTCTGGCTCCAAGACAACCCCCCGTTCACCAACGGACGATTCCCCGGAACCAGAAGAACCAGAGTCGAGATCAGGCCATCGCCGGAGCGACGGCACCGACTCCTCGGCTCTTCGGAGAGGCAAACTATCCATCGGCTGTCTCCTGGGCTGGGTCGGCAACCATGAAAGTGGCAACAGCCCAGCACCAAAACGCACGACGGAGGCGGGAATGGAGAAGCGCTGGTGAAGAGTAGGTCTAGCGGGTCTACTCTCCGCGGAATACATTATGACCCAAACTTTTTCTTTACAACAGATATGAGAGAAGAAAAAATTAAGCACAATGTAAACTCGTCACAACTCTTTTCAACTAACAACACGTCAAGTGGGGTACTACCGGGCACTTCCTTGTGGTGAAAGCGAGAAGGAGGAGAGCAGGTGACCACACACCTGCTTATGAAGGTAAGCTGATGAGGGGTGTGGTCAGACTAATACTGGTATTAAAGGTACATTTGTGGAATTTATTCAGTGCGCGTGCACGTACGCGAGGGAGTGCATGAGTGATGCCAAGCGGATCCCCTAATGATACAGAACTGTATGTAGTGTGGTAGTGAAGGGTTAACCTTCTGTTGTGTGGTAGTGAAAGGGTTAACCGTCTGTATTGTGGTAGTGAACGTGTTAACAGTCTGTAGTGTGGTAGTGAAGGGTTAACCGTCTGTAGTGTGGTAGTGAAAGTGTTAACAGTCTGTAGTGTGGTAGTGAAAGGGTTAACCGTCTGTAGTGTGGTAGTGAAAGTGTTAACAGTCTGTAGTGTGGTAGTGAAAGGGTTAACCGTCTGTAGTGTGGTAGTGAAAGGGTTAACCGTCTGTAGTGTGCTAGTGAAAGTGTTAATATAACATTGTTGACGATTGGATGTCACGGTTTGAATCTCACTCGAAAACATCTATTTTTAAAAGCCATTTCCCAATTTCAAAAGGCACAAAAGAAATCGATGCAAAATGCTTCCGGTAACGGAGAGAGGGGGGGCCCGTACTGCGGAGGTCCGACATCCACAGACCACCTCCCTGAACGACCCCCCCCCCCCCCCCTTCCCCTAGGCTTCTCCAGGTTTCCTTCCCATTTCGGTGCCAGCCCACTCCCCACCAGCCCCAGCCCTGACCCTGTTTCTGCCTGCCTGGAGAGACGGCCTGCCTGCCTGATCACTTCCAGATGCTGTCTGGGAGAACACACACAGGACTGATCCCAATGCACAGGGCTTAAGGACCACTCAGTACGGTAAAAATAGTTTTTGTGTGTGTGTGTGTGTGTGTGTGTGCGTGTGTGTGTGTGTGTGTGTGTGTGTGCGTGCGTGCGTGCGTGTGTGTGTGTGTGTGGGGGGGGGGTCTTTCAGGGTTACAAAGGTTACTTTCTAAATTTGGAAAAGCAGGGGAGGTCTGCACTCATTTATTTTGCAGGTAAAACGATTTATTGGTCAGATGTTTCACCCATCAGGGCTTCTTCAGTGTCAATACATAAAAAGAAGGTTAACCTTTCACTAACCTTCTGTAGTGTGGTTGTGCAAGGTTAACCTTCTGTAGTGTGGTTGTGAAAGGGTTAACCCCTTTGTCGTGTGGCAGTGAAAGGGTTAACCCTTTGGTAGTGTGGTAGTAAAAGGGTTAACCCTTTGGTAGTGTGGTAGTGAAAGGGTTAATGAATCAAGTTCTGCAGCATGTACAGAGATAATTGAGAGCAGCGCGTCGACACAACGCTCACCTTCGCTGCTCTGGCCTCAAAGGGTCTGGTGAGACCAGCTTAGTCAGTCTTCTCGTGAAGTACGTCTAAAACAAATGAGGCGCGATCGTTCTTTCACGAACGGGGGGATTTTTTTTCTGCAACCATGGAAAGAATCTACTCTGCACAAAGTCACACAGAAGCCAAAGAGCAAAGAGGATTATGGGAAATGTATTGAAAAACACAGAGACTGTACCGCCTGCCAACACAGGTGCCAGAAATCGACACTTTAAGATGTTTTTTTTTTTACCCTCCTGTGCACCTACGTTGTTGTGGTTACTAACAGTGATAAGCTGCACCTGCCCAGACAAAACGTCAAATCACGGACAAATCACAGAAACATTTCAAAACCACATGTCAAATAAACATGCATGACGCACAAGTGAAACGTGGCGTCGCTGAGCGAGAGGACAAACAGATGTTTTGATGTAAAACATCCTAGTTTATGAGAATATTTTAGGAGCAGTGGCGAGTTAGAAAGTGTGCTCAAAAAGATGATCTCTTAAGCAGTGGTTCCCAAAGTCGGGGTCGCGACCCAAAGGTGGGCCGCGAGAAGCCACGGGAGGGCCGCGAGATGATTTTAAAAAAAAAGAAGAAAAAAAAATCATTTTTTTTTAATTTTTTTTGTCAGGCCACTGAACTTAGAAGCAGGCCAGGACAGTGTTTCTAGTTGTATTCTAAAATTCTATTCTATTGTATTCTAAAATGTGACTATATGGTTTTATATTAACTTAATAAATAAACAAAAACAAAAAATCTACTTATTTCAACGAACATTTCAAACTAAATAACAGATTATGCACATAAAACGCTGAAAACAACCGAAGCAACAACAGTATTTTAATGAGGCTATTATTATTATCATTATTATTTTGCAACAAGTTAGCCCTCTCATAAATAGCACATATAAATGAATAACTAACTTGAACTAACTTAATAGGATTGAAGTGATATTTGGCTTAAAAAATCGGTCACCTGGCAAAAAAAAAAAAAAAAAGCTTCACGATGTGCATTGGGCCGCGGCTCTCTGACGCCTTATTTTCTGGGTCCCGGCCTGAAAAGTTTGGGAACCCCTGTCTTAGAGGAAGAGTCTCTTCTGTTTAACTCTTGTAGGGGACAGTTTTGGGAGGTATTTCCATCATAGGAAGAGCTCCTCCGTGTCAATTACTATGTTGTGTTGTTGTTTTTATTTTGTAACATATTGCAGTCTCACCCAATCAGAGGGTAGACTGCTTTAATGATCTTTCATGATGATGATGATGATGATGATGATGATGATGTGATGATGATGATGATGATGTGATGATGATGAGGCCCTGATGATGATGATGATGATGATGATGATGATGATGATGATGATGTGATGATGATGATGATGATGATGATGTGATGATGATGAGGCCCTGATGATGATGATGATGATGATGATGATGATGATGATGTGATGATGATGATGATGATGATGATGATGATGATGATGTGATGATGATGATGATGTGATGATGATGATGAGGATGATGAGGATGATGTGATGATGAGGCCCTGATGATGATGATGATGATGATGTGATGATGATGATGATGATGATGTGATGATGATGATGATGATGTGATGATGAGGTCCTGATGATGAGGCCCTGATGATGATGATGATGATGATGATGATGATGATGATGTGATGATGATGAGGCCCTGATGATGATGATGATGATGATGATGATGATGATGATGATGATGATGATGTGATGATGATGATGATGTGATGATGATGATGAGGATGATGAGGATGATGTGATGATGAGGCCCTGATGATGATGATGATGATGATGATGATGATGAGGATGATGATGATGATGATGATGATGATGTGATGATGATGATGTGATGATGAGGTCCTGATGATGAGGCCCTGATGATGATGATGATGATGATGATGATGATGATGATGATGTGATGATGATGATGAGGCCCTGATGATGATGATGATGATGATGATGATGATGATGATGATGATGATGATGATGTGATGATGATGAGGCCCTGAGGGGCCACACATCTGCCCAATAAATCAGACCTTTTATCTGCAAAAAAGATTTGTGCGGATCCCTCTGCTGTTAAGACATCTGACTATACGAGTTCAACACACCACAAAGTATTCATGCATTGAAAAGTCTCGACAACATTGAAAATGAGGGTGACCTCAATTGTCCTTTTCGAGAATAAATAAAGGTTTGAATTCAGAAGATGTTCAAGTGAGCAAGGTTTGCTCCCATCTTCTACTTTCTGGATTTAAACTGTTACAGATTGCAGATCACCTTTAAAAGTTACATCATCCACTGGGATACACTCTGATTACTTTCATTCACTTTTGGATTACATTGCCTTTGAAATCTGTGTGTGTGCCTATATTTATGTCTTTCTACTATTATTGAGATTCAAGCCATTATTATTATTATTATTATTATTATTATTATTATTATTATTATTATTATTATTATTATTATTATTATTATTATTATTATTATTATTATTATTACCCTGCCCATACCTGTACCTCCCCTCCCCCTCCCCCATGCTGCTATGACACCTGCATTTCCTCCAAAGGGATCAATAAAGGAATATCTTATATCTTATCGTATCTTAATTCCTGAAGGACATTGTTAGAAATGTGTTCATCTTAAAAAATAAAGTACATGTCTGTTATACTGACGTATCATTTATTATGTCGCACCTTCCTCTTCCTGTTAGAAACACATAATCAAATCGCTGATCTTGTATTCTTACATGTCCAGATTTAATACATGCATCAAGGTCCTTCTGTACCTGTACTTTCTGTCCTTCCAGCCTCTCCCTCTCTCTCTCTAACTAAGACCAATCTATTCTGGGTCTGTAATTGAATATTGATACGAGTCTCAGAGAGAAATCTCTCGGTGCTCAGAGTTTGACTAATGACACATGAGTGCTCTGACAAATGTCCTCTGTCCCTGTTCTCTCAACCAACACAGAACAAGCCTTTGGGTTTGTACAAAAGACCACAGTGTTGTGTGTGTGTGTGTGTGTGTGTGTGTGTGTGTGTGTGTGTGTGTGTGTGTGTGTGTGTGTGTGTGTGTGTGTGTGTGTGTGTGTGTGTGTGTGTGTGTGTGTGTGTGTGTGTGTGTGTGTGTGTGTGTGTGTGTGTGTGTGTGTGTGTGTGTGCGTGCGTGCGTGCCTGCCTGCCTGCCTGCCTGCCTGCCTGCCTGCCTGCGTGCGTGCGTGCGTGCGTGTGTGACAGACAGACAGACAGACAGACAGACAGACAGACAGACAGACAGACAGACAGACAGACAGACAGACAGACAGACAGACAGACAGACAGACAGACAGACAGACAGACAGACAGACAGACAGACAGACAGACAGACAGACAGACAGACAGACAGACAGACAGACAGAGAAAGGTAGGCCTCACCAGACTGTTAGTGTCTTGCAGCAGGTCAGACAGGTAGTTTTGGTAGGAGAGGTGTCCTGTAGGAGACTGTCCTCTAGGAGACTGTGCTGACGGACTCAGTGCTGGACTAACCAGACCGTCTTTCCATTCCTGCACAATGCAAAATAGATGGCAGCTATTACAGACTGTTGTGTAATCCTTCAAAATAATTTATACAATGGCATGCACATTTCTTGATTCTGATTGGCTGAAACAGTCAAGTTAGACGTTGTTATTTCGTATAACACACTCCACGTGACCCCAGATCCCTCCCACAACCGAATTACTTTTTCTGAATGAGTCTGCCATAGATAGACAAATGGAAGTATGAATAGCCTTTGAACGAATCCTCCAAAAAAGATAGTCAACTGGAATATGTTAGTTCGTTACACATATGTTGGATTATGTAAATGGTTTGTCATCTTCATAAAAAAATTTAATAAAAACAGTCGATTTTTTTTGTCAGACTTGGATCTACTATTCAGCGTTTCCCAAACTTAGGGTTGCGACCCAAAATGGGTCGCGGAACCTTTTTTATTGGGTCGCCAATTGGCAGAGTAAAATGCATAACAATCAGGCATGTTGGAAGGGGGGGGTGTGGCAGCTTCAGTTACTGCACAAAAGTAAAACGGTATTTTTATATACTGTAACATATAATATAAGTTATAAGTTTACCCTGCTCAAAGCACTTGACTTCACCATTACACTGACACACTTCAAATACGTTAATTCTTGTTAGATTGCCCGACTGTATTATTTTCCTCGCTGTGTGAAAAACTACAGAACTTTGCGTCTGAGGGGAGTGCTCTCTGTCTCGGTGTCGGAGAGGAGAGGAGAGGAGAAGCACAGAGACACGAGAGAGGAGAGATGAGACGCACCTAAATCCATTGCGGGGTGAAAATTTGCCGCAAAACATTAATATCTTTGAAACTGTGTGTGTTCAATTTGATCTGAATCGGGAGATGATCTTCTCTCGTCACAATTGAAATTGTATTTCTCCGTCGCGCAAAAGCTGGCTGGCAGTCTATATGAAGTTTGTGCGGGATTCATATGAAGTTTGTTGTTAGATGGCATGCTTTGTAGCAACGCACCTCCCTCTGCTTCTAGACACAGAGGCAAATTTTTAAATTTTTTTTACCTACTTTTTCTGTGGATGGTTTTGTGAATACATCTCCATTATGCTTCAATTACTGTGTGTTTATTGTATAGCAATAAGGTTGGATGAATTCGGCCATTGTATAAATGCATTACATCACTTGAAGTCGTGTGTTATACGAATTAGATCAAGCCTAGGGGGGTCTAATGACCCTCGGCTGCGCCTCGGGCCTAACAACCACCCCTAGGCGTGATCTAATTCGTATAACACACTCCGTCGCGTGATGTAATGCTTAAGTAGTCCATATACATATGAACAGTTTATAGTATTTTAAGTTAAGACTAGATTCATCTTTTTTGTATCAGCTTGAAGCTATCTTGTGTATTTACTATTTTTGTCTCATGTAGTTTTACTGGGTGTGTTAAAATGCACATTAATATTCCAACGTTATTCTGAATACTCAGGTTTTCCCTCTGTTATTTGGTACATGTCCTGTAATCAGCATATCTCGTTTACAATAATAATAATTTAGTAATATACTTACAATATTCCAGTTACTTGTGTATATGGGCAGACTTTTAAAATGCATAGTAATGCCTAGCTAGTATTGTAACCAAATCAACTCGTTATAGTAGTTTACAGTCGTCCTCCCCTCGAGAAGTGTGGCCTCGCACGTCCTTTCGTCGATGCACGCTCTTTCCCAGGGTTAATGCACTGAGATCCCACCCCCATTGCTACGTGAACCTGGATACAGATTCACAGGGCAGTGAGATCCCACCGCTGCCACCAATGTAACCGAGTGGATTTGAACCAGGGACCATATAGGATCCACAGGCGACCAGCTGAGCTAAAGGCTCAGAACCGTTAGCAGGTGCTGGTTGACTGCGACTGACTCGTTAGTAGTTTACAGTATAATGAATATCGACATGCATGTAAATACACTCTCAGCGAGTCTCACCACATCGGGGAGGATGGTGTAGCCATCGGGTTGTTCACGGGGCGTTCCCTGAGCGTGGGAGAAGAGGGGCGGGGGCTGCTTCCCATCCAGCATGGACACCTGCTTCTCCCCCTTGCCTCTTCCCGCCCTGGAGTCAAAGCTCAGCTTGCGGACGGGGCTGGTGAGCCATTTCTTCAGGGTGTTGACGGGGTGCCGGGACCCCCCGGGTGTGGAGGGTGAGCAGGGGCTGGTGCTGCCGGAGGCCTGGAGGGGCGTCGGACCATCAGAGGGGCTGATACTGCCCTCACTTCCTGCCATAGTGTAAGACTCTAGAGAGAGAGAGAGAGAGAGAGAGAGAGAGAGAGAGAGAGAGAGAGAGAGAGAGAGAGAGAGAGAAAGACACACACACAGACAGACAGACAGACAGACAGACAGACAGACAGACAGACAGACAGACAGACAGACAGGCAATTACTTAAAAGTGAAGTAATTCATTAGTTTTGAGAGTAAATTGAGAGTTTCAATATGGCCACCAGTGATGTCATCTGGGACATTGAATCCTTGTGTTGTGTTAATTACAGCACCTTGAAATGATAAGGTAGCAGCGAAGGTGTTGCTATTTTTACATCTACATCATGTCATGGAGATTTCAAACAGACGGCTAATTTGATTATTCATTTTTAAAACATCCCATATTGACGTGAAATGTAAAGAATATAAAGTAAAGCCTTTAAAATGTAAAATGGTTGATATTTAGCTCAAAATATGCATTCAACTAGTTGGCTGTGTTTACCTAAATGTAATATTTTCATTAGCTTAACTCCACCCAACCACTCCTTTGCCTTGCTTGACCATAACCTGACCTAACCAGGAAAATGCCTTTGTCACACACTCATCATCCACACACACATCATCATGGACAATTTCTCATCCACATGTAAGGACTTTTGACCTACTATGTACATACATACATACATACATACATACATACATACATACATACATACATACATACATACATACATACATACATACATACATACATACATACATACATACATACATACATACATACATACATACATACATACATACACCGGCACGTTGGAACTTTAAATCGGTAGGGGGTGCGGCCTTTGAGCCGCCGCGGGGGGGTCGCCAGATGATAAAAAAGAAGTGTTTCTAGTTGCACTCGCGCAATAGTTAGATAACCTAGGTGGGGAACAACCAGGAGATCACTGCAACTCACACAAGTTGGAGAACTATCTCTCTCTCTCTCTCTTGCTCTCACACACACACAAAGGGAGCCGCATGTGATTGGTGGAGGCGGGACCCTTACAAAAAACTGCTAATCATTGACACATGCTAGCCTGTAATAATCCCCCCCAGAAAAATCTACTTTGCATTTGATATATTGCAATATGCCATCACACACACTGGCATTTAAAGGGTTAGAATTATAAAATTAATATGTGGTGTTATGATCAGGGCTGAAGTTGAATAAAAGATTGTATTTATCAATTACAAAAAACTGAAAATCCATAAAAATCTGTGTTGTTGCTAATCATACATAGCTAGCCTGTTTTTTTAACAATAATTTGTGATGCCATCACAAACACTGGCATTTAAAGGGTACAAATAAAAAAAATCCTGCACCAGAATGCAGGAAATGAAGTCTTTGTAACAAAAAAAATCCTGGTGGGGGACCCCCAGACCCCCTGCTTAAAAAGTGGCCTGACTGGGGCTATATTTTGCACTATATTTCCTGGCCTGAATGATTTCCCCAGTCCGGCCCTGGTTAAAAGCCTCCAATGCGTATTAGTGTGTGTGCGTTTGAACGTTTGCATGTTTCAACCATACATTTCCATTTATAAAAAAAAATGGAAAAAGATTATGAATATTATTATTATTATTATATATATATTTTTTTTTTACCTCCTATAATAGTGGGGGTCGCAGCTCTCTGACACCGTTTTTTTTGGGTCGCGGCCTGAAAAGTTTGGGAACCCCTGGTCTAGCCTGTACCCCCCAGACATGTTGCTGGCCCCATCAAAACAGTATCCTATCAGCCTCTCCATGGGCAGGTCGAGGCGTAAAAGTCTTTTATACACAAAAACAGCGTCTCGGCTGTTGTGTCTGGGCCGGGCATTGTAAAAACCCCAAAAGAAGTTCTGAGCTTCCAAGTTGTCATCGGCGAACTGTATATTACACGAGAATTGTTCTTTTCCAGTGAGTGACATCAGTGGTTCCGTCAGCGCTCAAGCCAAATAATGGGCTTTTGGATGCTTTGCCTCTAATTTGTCGCTGAATATCATGGGCAAACAGCTGTAAGATTTCGTTTTGGATGTTGTTGGACATCCAGTTGTCTCTCTTTTGGAGCCAATTCTTCAACTCGGGATCAGACTCAGTGCGCACTCTTTCCATCATGAGCTGCCATAACACCCCATCCCTATTTGCATCACCCCTCAGTGGAAGCCCCTGGGGATAGGGGAACAGACTCAGTTAACTCTTCAATACCTGATGCTGAGGCTGAACCTGTCGTCTCTGTCTCTCTCTGACGTTTATCAGATTTAGTGGGACTGTCACTGGGACTGGCGGGACGTTTCGAAAATAAATCTGATATTTTTATTTTCTGCGAGTGAGACATTCTGTGCTAGCAAAGTCTGACTACTAGCTAAAATCGACTGACTGTGCAAGCACTGTATCACAGTAGCTCAGTGGTTTGTGGCCCGTGGGAAGGGCGGGAGACGGGAGGTGAATACAATTAGTTGTTTCACCTGTCATTCAATCAGTCTGTGACAGTCTGTCATCACTCGAAAATCTACTCTGCTGCAATCTTGTCGGTTTTACACGTATGATTGTGTACGTACAGTAGTGTAATGAATGAATGAAAACTTTATTTAACAGATTGGAGAATGGCTACAATACAGTACGGCTCAATACACACAATATTAAAATGGTGAAGTGCTTTGAGCAGGATAAACTTATAATATACAGTGTTACAGTTATACAGTTACAGTATATAATATACAAATATATAAATACTGTCATAAAAGAAAACATTAAAAAAAATAAAAAGAATTTTTTTTTGCAATAACTGAGGGGGGTGTTGCAGCACCACCCGCACCCCCCCTTCCAACGTGCCTGTACATACATACATACATAAGTTTAAGTTGACCTTCTCTCCCCAGCAACCTCCTGCAGGGCCTCACCTTCCATCCTCTTTCTACCTTTTTACCCTACCCTCCAATCTCCCCCAATCCCATTCAATCTGATTTGCTGCAGCTCAAATGTATCCCCTTGCCCCACTTTGCCTTTTATGTATTTTTGTATGTTTGTTTTTTGTTTTTGCTGCCATTTTGGCCAGGTCTTGCTCGAAAAAGAGATCTTTGATCTCAAGTGACTACCTGGTAAAATAAAGGTAAAATAAAAAAAAACATACACTTTCATCCATACACTGCACACACACTGATACTCATACTTATTGGCTGCAGATTAGTTTAGTTTAAATAAATCTTTAGTTATTTCTTAAATTGTGCCTGTGTCTCCCCATTCTTGTTGCGAGCTTGAGCCAGTACGTAACAATACATACATATGTAACGGTTGTGACATCGTCACCTTAAACTTCGATGCCCTGAGGGAGTTTCGAACCCGTGGTCTCCCACACCGCGGGCAACAGCAGAGACCGCTATACCAAGAAGTGAACTCACTGCTTTGTAACATGTCTATGTTACATACATACATACATACATACATACATACATACATACATACATACATACATACATACATACATACATACATACATACATACATACATACATACATACATACATACATACATACATACATACATACATACATACATACATACATACATACATACATACATACATACAGAAAACCAAGACTATGGTCGAGATGATCCACCAGAAATACTAATTGATGGCCAGGAATTAGAAGAGGCAGAAAGCTTTACCTACCGTGGTTCAACGGTAACCAACGAGATCTCCCCTACATGCAGAGATAGATGTATCTTATCTAAAACAACTAAAACCATGGCTAGACTAAATCGTTGAGTCTGGGAAAACCAACTGTTGACTGTAGCTACACAGATCAAAGTCTATGAAGCCTGTGTACTGTACCTGATTGTCTGTCAGTGAATCAGGGACTACATATATACTGTACAGAGCAAGAGAAGCAACCCAACAACTTCCACATTAGAGCTGTGAATTTTCACTGGCCTCACGATTCGATTCGATTATGATTAGGGATATCCCGATCCGATCACGTGATTTTCAGAAGATCGGGATAAAAAAAATAAAAATATCAGGATTTTTTAAAACTTTTCTTTAAACTTTTTTTTTTTATTCAATAAACATGACCATGTTCACGTCTTAAACTCATACTGAGGCCTTAGTTTTGGTTTTAAATTGCATATCATCATTCATTTATTTATTGTCACACAGAGCAGAATAATTTTGCCAAAACAAACGCATTTCCTTTGATTTAATTATACATCAAATGATTTATGTCAAGGATGAGGGACATCCACTAGTTGCAGAACTTGCAGTCACCTGATTTTTACAGACGATGGCGCCATTGCTCTCATGAAGCAGCAGATTGGAGGCAGAGTTTTTAGATAACTCCGGTTGCAATGCCTCGCTTGAATGAAGTTAACTTTTCACCTGGATAACGTCAACATTCAGGGTGAATGTAATGGGAGAAATTGGGATGAAAAAAAAAGAAAGAAAATTCTTTTAATAATTATTATTTTTTGGATCGGATCGGGAAAGATCGGTATCGGTAGATACTCAAAATCACATGATCGGGATCGGATCAGGAGCAAAAAAAAAGTTATCGGGACATCCCTAATTACGATTCAGCTGTCCATGATTCGATTAGATTCTATGATGCATCTCGAAGCATCTCGATGCAGTTCAATAATATATTACATCCTCAATTTTATAATCTATATTACTGCACATGGCTACTTTTTCCTCAATTAATACAAGCAGTCAGATAAATTAACAATTTTATTTAGAAAGTTCTTAAAGGGGACATGCATTGCTATTCCTTGCACTATTTGGGCAACTTTACACAATTCCTATGAGTCTATGGAAGACATCTGTAAGGTAAAAAAAAAATGCATTGTTTTATATTGCTAATGAAGTACTCAAAAGCATAATTGTTCAGCCTCAGGGTTTCAGGCTGTTGTTGGATGGGCTCCGCCCATACGCGCTTAGAGTGACAGTCACCCACACAGCGTGATACATACGAGAGAGGGGGAGAGAGAGAGAGAGAGGGGGAGAGAGAGAGGCGAAATGCATCCCCGACACACACGCAGTCAAGTTTGTGTGTAAATGCTCCGACGAGGGAGAGAGAGAGGAGAGATGCGTCCCCGACACACACGCAGTCAAGTTTGTGTGTAAATGCTCCGACGAGGGAGAGAGATGGCGTACACACATTTACACACACTTCTGCACGGTCCCGCCGGTCCCTCTCTCTCTCTCCCTCTCTATCTCTCTCTCTCCCTCTCTCTCGCTCGCTCGTTCTCTGCCTCTGTCAAAACCTGTTTGAGGAAGTGTCGGGTTACACTATGCGCTACAACCATAGAGGGGGCGTTACTGCAAATCAGTACCTTATTCACGTCAGCAATACCGTCAAATCAGAACAGCTTAGTTGAGTGAGGGAAGATCTCGTGAACTCGAGACTAGACTGATGAGTCACTATGATAATTAACGACACAGACCACATTGATATAATCCCCAGTTGCTAGGATACAATGCTAAACACTGGAAAAGGCCATTTATAATGCATGGGACCTTTCAATCAGAATGTCGAAATAAATGTCTACTAGTGTTGCATGATTACATTTCAACAAATGTATTCACAAAATGGATTACCATCCAAACGTTATTGAAGACTCCTATGACCATAAGTAGGTACTACGTACGTCTAACTGTTCCTAACCAATGTGACCGCAGCAATATGTGCAAATGTTCTACATTATATGTGTAAATGTGCCTTTATTATTATTATTAGATATTTAACATTAGTAGGCTATAATAATCGATTATGTTCTGTCACTGCATCGATGCAGAATCGTCCACGTCCACATCGCAATGCCGAGAAACTTCTACAGCACCCTTATTCCACATGCGATCTTTAGGTATAGATTGGAAAGACAAAGTTACAAATGCAATAATCTTAACCCAAGCAAATAGCCATGACATCTGGTCACTATTAACTCTTAAAAGATTGAGACGGCTTGGACGTGTTGTTAGAATAGATGGTAAATGGACTGCATTTATATAGCGCTTTTATCCAAAGCACTTTACAATTTATGCCTCACATTCCCTCACACATCCACAAACCAGTGGCAGAGGCAACCATGCAAGGTGCCAACCTGCTCATCTGGAGCAGTTAGGTGTCTTGCTCAAGCACACTTTGACACGCTGCCGGGAGGAGCAGGAATCTAACCGGGAACCTTCCAATTACCAGACGACTGCTCTACCTCCTGAGCCACTGTCTAGGAGAGGAGGAGAGGAGGAGAGGAGAGGACACAATTTCTATACAGGGAACTTCCTCAAGGCAAACAAATGAGAGGACGTCCCAATTCTCAGATATAAGGATGTGTGTGAACGGAATCTCAAGTCTGTAGGAACTAATATTGACCATGAACTTAAAGCCAAAAATAGAAGGCAAGCAAAAGAAAGAATTAGCCACAAACTAGTTTCACCTAGCCATACCTCTCTCCGCACTATGTTAGCGCTGTGCCAGCGCTAGAGAGAGGTCTGGCTGAACTTATTATCATTCCACTATTCAAGATTCAAGAGTTTTATTCATCACATACATACCAGGGCATACAGTGAAATGCGGTTGGCCATGCCCGCTTCGATTGTGCAATAAAACAATAGTAATAGTAATAATAATAAAAAGATAACTAGAATAAAATAGACATGTTAATAAATGTACATTCCTATACAATGTGCAGTTTTTCTTCTATGTCCCTATGCTATACTTGCTGTTACTAACCATACTATACAACAATCACAACAAGTTATTTTCTTATAGTCCTGGGATATTTTCAATGTTTTGGCAAATTTTGATTTAAATTGTATAATTACCATTTTAAAATGTTTTACCATGGTATGTTTGATATCCTTTTTTTCCAGCACAGTCTCACCTATATGACTGACAGTTAGTTTTCATACTGTATAATACTGTATATACTGTATACTGCATAATGTACAACACAAAACACAAAAACGGATTGAGAAAATGTGTTCTTTTTACTATAAACAAATGCAAACATAGTCAATGAAGCATATAAACCAGTGGAAATGCACCCTCAGGTAGCATATATACATTAAAAAAAGAGAACAGAACATAATTCAATTTACAAAGCATTATTTTCTCCATACACAGGTAATAAACACAGACTACATTTTTATTCTCAACTGGAAATTATCACCATCATCCTTTTTTTTTATTTTTTTACAAAAAGTAAGTACAAAAGTAAGTTTTTTTTACAAAAAAAACATAAATAAATGTACAAATAAAAAGTACAAAATAAGTGAAGAGGAATATTCAATATACATATATACATTACACATAATATATGACTAGAGTGCAGTCATATAGAGTGCAGGATGCCTGAGGCGGATCCTAAAAAAAAATTAAAAAATATTCACTACACACAGGTGTACGTGTGTGTGTGTGAGTGTGAGAGACACTGCTTGGAAATGCAAAAAAAAGAAAAGAAAAGTACACTACACACAGGT
The DNA here is from genome assembly GCF_963971535.1 of Notolepis coatsorum. NCBI lineage: Eukaryota > Metazoa > Chordata > Actinopteri > Aulopiformes > Paralepididae > Notolepis > Notolepis coatsorum. The sequence goes on along the minus strand of NC_140170.1, from coordinate 156,118,652 downwards.
GTACGTGTGTGTGAGTGTGAGAGACACTGCTGTACAGTATGCTGTACAGTATGCTTACATGTGCCACTCTTCGAAACAGTTTCTGTCTAGAATGACACAGAGGGCTACATCGCAGCACTTGCATTTCCATGCAGTGAGGCTCCTTTTCCCCCCGTTGGTGCACTGTTGGCAGGTCCTACGGCCAGCGGTGGCTTTCTGACTCTTGTCCGCTGTGGGAGGGGCGATGGGAACAGGGACATGGTTTGCCCTCCTGTCAACAGGAACTCCTGTGCTGTCCACTCCACACAGCTCGCCCAGCATCACCGACATGAACTCCTTGTGCGAGAGATGCGCTTCCTGCTTCGCCTCACAAATCTTGCAGTGCAGAATGTAGGCGTTGGTGGTCGCAATGTCCACAAAGTGGAAGAAGATGGTGCGATACCACCGGGCAGTTCTCCGGTGGGTTGAGTAATACTGGATCAGCTGGTCGGATAAGTCGACTCCACCCATGTGTTTGTTGTACTCTATGACGTGGGTGGGGCACGGATATGACTTGACCGTCCAGCTCCCATCGGCCAACTTGACCTTCCTCAGGACCGTCTGACCAGGAGGTGTGATCGCTGGGTGGATGGTGGAGCACACGGACACCTAGATAGAATAGAATAGATAGAATAGAAATGAATCATCCAGAGGGAAATTTGACACTACAAATCGCTCACAATAGACATTTAGACCGAACAAAGTCACAAATAAGAATAACAAAACAAATTGATACAAATATACGAGTACATACCTCCTTTGTGTCCTTCCACTTTACGAAGACCAGGGACTCGTCTCTGATCCACCGAATGTCGCCTCTCTCCACCTTCTTTGTGAGGGCATTAGCTCTCCTCTTGGGACACCCTTTCCTGTTCTCCCTGTAGGTGCCACAGGCTCCCAGCTTCATGGCCAGCAAGTCCAGGAACAACTTGGGACTGGTGTAGAAATTATCCACATAAATGTGGTATCCAGTCCCAAGCCATGCTGGATCAATGAGGTCCATGACAGCATCGTAGGTGATCCCGTGTTCACTTGTCGGAATGTGTGCCTTCCCAATGTAAATATTGAAATTGATGGTGTAGCCGTTATCTGAGTCGGCGAGAACAAACAGTTTGACCCCCCATTTGGTCGGCTTGTCCTTCATGTATTGAGTCATGCCGGTCTTCGCCTTCGTGGCCACCATCCTCTCGTCGACTGCCAGGTTCTTTTTAGGGTGGTAGTGCGCCTTGCAGTGTCCTTTTCCTTCCTTTAAAGTGTCCTTTTCTTGTGTGTGTAAAGTGACCTGTGGTGCGTTTGTGTGTGTGCGAGTGCAGAATGTTGTGTTGTGTGTGTGTATGTGTGTGTTCATGTGTGCTTGTGTGTGGAGAGATCAGTGTTCATTGTTCTGATGGCCTGAGGGAAGAAGCTGAGCCTTAAGTCTCTTGTTTTGCGTGTATACAGGCTCTGGATTTGCACCCGTAGTCCACTATAGGGGAAGAAAAGCGCTTTGGCTTGTTTGTATTTCTTTAAACCAATCACAATCATCCTGCAAAATAGTGTCGCAGAGAGATGAAGGGGAGGAGAATTCTGACTGAAATAGTCGCCAGGGGCTCAGGAGGTAGAGCAGTCGTCTGGTAATCCGGAGGTTCCCGGTTCGAGTCCCACACCTCCCGGGCAGCATATGGAAGTGTCCTTGAGCAAGACACTTAACCCCTAATTGCTCCCGATGTGCAGGTTGGCACCTTGCATGGTTGCCTAAATGGGTAAAATGTGAGGAACAAATTGTAAAGCGCTTTGGATAAAAGAGCTATATAAATGCGGCCATTTACCAATGGCAACGCTTATAGCCACAGTCTACATCCTGTGTGTCAGACCAGCATTTCCTGGACAGGAAGTGTTCCAAGAAAAACTAACTCATGAATGAATCTTCTAATGTGTGTTATGATTCATAGACTCACTCATAGACTCAACCACTCATTTCCCTTGCTTGACCATACGCTGACCTAACCAGGAAAATGTTTCAGTCCCAACATGTCAAAATAGGACCTGTATTAATCATAACAGCAGGCTATTAGGCAAAAACTAATTTAACAAAAAACATTTCCTTTAAAGGTCCATCATTCTCGTCATTGTTTCAAATCAACATTTTAGAGCTGGTCTATATATTATGGTAAATGGTGCATTTATATGGCAGCTTTTATCCAAAGCGCTTTGCAATTTGTTCCTCACATTCACCCATTCACTCACACATGCACACACCGACAGCAGAGGTGACCATGCAAGGTGCCAACCTGCTCATTAGGAGCAGTTAGGGGTTAAGTGTCTTGCTCAAGGACATTTTTACACGCTGCGGGAATCGAACCGGGAACTTTCTGATTACCAGACTACCGCTCTACCTCCTGAGCCACTGTCACCCCCTCCATTATCACATACCATAATCATATCATCAATATAATGTGGATGGTGGATGAAAAAACAACAACACCAGTCAGAGGTCAGAGTGAGAGTGGAGACGTCAAGCAAGGAAGCCATAAAAGAAGGAAGGGTCATCACGTCACTGTGTAGCGCCGACTGAAACTTTATGACCTGTTTATGACCTGTTAATGTAATTTAAACCGGTTATTACCTCAGATGTCTCGGATATTTCCTCAGATAGCTTGTATATTTTGTTTTCTAATACAGGCTTCAATAGAACTGGCACCAAAGTCTGGCACCAAGCAGAGCATTAAAATGCTGGCATTCTGACATGACGACCCTTCCTTCTTTTATACAGTTTCCTTGACGTCAAATACTTCCCGATTCATCACCAGGTTCATCGTGTCTTGTTGTGCTGCAATTCCTCTTCCAGCTCCAGGATGATCTAATGCGCCACAGAGGGATCCAGCTTTTGAGTCCGATCCCGGGGCACGTGGTCCAATAACCTCAGACACACTGTTTGGATTAAGTACCCTAATATTAACATTTCATATTCCATTCTGCTGATCCCAGCCGGAGCCTGGATCTCTCGGGGGGCACGTCCCAGATGCCCCTGTCAGCACATCCATGTAAACTGTAATCATTGTAACAAGCTCTCTGGTTGCCAGAGGAAATCGGAGACACAGATATCTGGCCAGAAAACCGGCTGATTCAGCCATTCAAGTAGAAACCACACAGTGATAGTTAATCCCATAATAACACGGCCACCTCTTCCCCCCCTGATCATCTGGCTTCTCCTCTCACTTCATCCACGAGGAAGTATGGAAAATCACAGAGCAGCGTAATTCGAGTTAGACGCAAACTCCAACGACATCGGTTTCAGCGATTCGAGTGGAAGGCGTACGTGTTCCTCGAGTCGCTGGAGAACGCAGTCACGCGTTTTTAGAACTCTCTCCGGAGGCCACTTTTAATTAAAGTGATTTGCTGTGCTTCGCTGTCGTGCCGAGATCAACACAAAACTCATTTCTATAATGGGATGATGGATGGGCACGGTGAGCAGATTATGGGGGAGGAAAGGGGCGTTGGGGGGGGGGGGTGATGAGGGGATCGACAGCTGGGGACAGAGTGTTTTGGGAAAACAGAACAATTGGACTGTAAAATGACTTTGTCCCAAATATGTTTGCACAAGATCCAACCTTGTTTTATGGGACGGTATGGTGTGGTGCTTGAAACAGAGCAGGTCTGGAGAAAGTCTATTGAAGTTGAAAAAAAGCCGAAGGTTAACACTTTCACTACCGCACTACAGATGGTTAACCCCTTTCACTACCACACTACAGAAGGTTAACCCTTTCACTACCACACTACAGAAGGTTAACATTTCACTACCACACTACAGAAGGTTAACCCTTTCACTACCACACTACAGAAGGTTAACATTTCACTACCACACTACAGAAGGTTAACCCTTTCACTACCACACTACAGAAGGTTAACCTTTCACTACAACACTACAAAGGGTTAACACGTTCACTACCACACTACAGAAGGTTAACCCTTTCACTACCACACAACAAAGTGTTAACACTTTCACTACCACACTACCGAAGGTTAACCTTTCACTACCACATTACAAAGGGTTAACGCTTTCACTACCACACTACAGAAGGTTAACCTTTTACTACCACACTACAAAGGGTTCACGTTTTCACTACCACACTACAAAAGGTTAACCTTTCACTACCACACTACAAAGGGTTAACGTTTTCACTACCACACTACAAAAGGTTAACCTTTCACTACCACACTACAAAGGGTTACCACTTTCACTACCACACTACAAAAGGTTAACCTTTCACTACCACGCTACAGACGGTTAACCTTTCACTACCACACTACAGAAGGTTAACACTTTCACTACCACACTACAGAAGGTTAACCTTTCACTACCACACTACAAAGGGTTACCGTTTTCACTACCACACTACAGACGGTTCAACTTCTGTAGTGTGGTAGTGAAAACGGTAACCCTTTGTAATGTGGTAGTGAAAGGGTTCACCTTCTATAGTGTGGTAGTGAAAAGGTTAAAGGCACATTCCCAAACGTGTTTCAATTCAGCTTATAACCTCCCTCTGTCCTCTCTTTATATCACTTTCAACCATCTAATGAAAAGGTATAGATGACATTTTGGCTGCAGTTGAGTGTGATGTAGTGAGTGATGTAGTGAGTGATGTAGTGAGTGATGTGAGATAGATGTAGTGAGTGAGCATGTAGTGAGTGATGTAGTGAGTGATGTAGTGAGTGATTGTAGTGAGTGATTGTGAGAGTGAGTGAGTGATGTAGTGAGTGATGTATTGAGTGATGATGTCTGTGAGTGATGTAGTGAGTGATGTAGTGAGTGAGTGATGTAGTGGAGTGATGTAGTGAGTGATGTAGATGTAGTGAGTGATGTAGTGAGTGAGCATGTAGTGAGTGATGTAGTGAGTGATGTAGTGAGTGATGTAGTGAGTGATGTAATGAGTGATGTAATGAGTGATGTAGTGAGTGATGTAGTGAGTGATGTAGTGAGTGATGTAGTGAGTGAGTAGTGAGTGTAATGAGTGATGTAATGAGTGATGTAGTGAGTGATGTAGTGAGTGATGTAGTGAGTGATGTAGTGAGTGATGTATGAGTGATGTAGTGAGTGATGTAGTGAGTGATGTAATGAGTGATGTATGAGTGATGTAGTGAGTGATGTAGTGAAGTGATGTAATGAGTGATGTATGAGTGATGTAGTGAGTGAGCATGTAGTTGAGTGATGTAGTGAGTGATGTAGTGAGTGATGTAGTGAGTGATGTAGTGAGTGATGTAGTGAGTAGATGTAGTGAGTGATGTAGTGAGTGATGTAGTGAGTGATGTAATGAGTGATGTAATGAGTGATGTAGTGAGTGATGTAGTGAGTGATGTAGTGAGTGATGTAGTGAGTGATGTAGTGAGTGATGTAATGAGTGATGTAATGAGTGATGTAGTGAGTGAGCATGTAGTGAGTGATGTAGTGGGTGATGTAGTGAGTGAGCATGTAGTGAGTGATGTAGTGAGTGATGTAGTGAGTGATGTAGTGAGTGATGTAGTGAGTGATGTAGTGAGTGATGTAGTGAGTGATGTAATGAGTGATGTAGTGAGTGAGCATGTAGTGAGTGATGTAGTGAGTGATGTAGTGAGTGATGTAGTGAGTGAGCATGTAGTGAGTGATGTAGTGAGTGATGTAGTGAGTGATGTAGTGAGTGATGTAGTGAGTGATGTAGTGAGTGATGTAGTGAGTGATGTAGTGAGCATGTAGTGAGTGATGTAGATGTAGTGATGTAGTGAGTGATGTAGTGAGTGAGCATGTAGTGAGTGATGTAGTGAGTGATGTAGATGTAGTGAGTGATGTAGTGAGTGATGTAGTGAGTGATGTAGTGAGTGATGTAGTGAGTGAGCATGTAGTGAGTGATGTAGTGAGTGAGCATGTAGTGAGTGATGTAGTGAGTGAGCATGTAGTGAGTGATGTAGTGAGTGATGTAGTGAGTGATGTAGTGAGTGATGTAGTGAGTGATGTAGTGAGTGATGTAGTGAGTGAGCATGTAGTGAGTGATGTAGTGAGTGAGCATGTAGTGAGTGATGTAGTGAGTGAGCATGTAGTGAGTGATGTAGTGAGTGATGTAGTGAGTGATGTAGTGAGTGATGTAGTGAGTGATGTAGTGAGTGATGTAGTGAGTGATGTAGTGAGTGCATCAATCAATCAATCAAATTTTTTATATAGCACATTTAGACATGACGCTTGTCAACCAAAGTGCTTCACATAGCTAAGAACAAAGAAAAGTATAGAAAAAACAGAAAAACAACCAACGGATAGACAAAGGAAAACAACAACACGTCAACAAGCACGGCAAGAGTCAAAGTGAGTCAGGGAAGGCCAGGCAATATAGGTGGGTTTTGAGTTTCGATTTAAAAGACTCGATGGAGGGGGCAGATATAATGGACATGGGGATGCTGTTCCAGAGGTCAGGGGCTGCGACCGCAAATGCACGTCCGTCCCCCCTAGACTTGAAATTAAACCTATGGGTGGTTAAGAGACCCTTGTCAGACGATCTGAGGGCCCTGACGTTGGTATAGGACAGTGTTTCTCAAAGTGGGGGGCGCGCCCCCCAGGGGGGGCGCAGAGGCATGACAGGGGGGGCCTTGAGATTTATTTAAAAAAAAAAAGTAAAACGTTTTTTTTTTTTTTTTTTTTTTTATTACAGAAATGATCACTAAAGTGCTATCTGTTGCAGCTGCACAGTTCTCCACGAAAATACCATTCTCAAAATCTGAAAATCATTATTTAATAAAACACAGAAAAGGATCACCAAGTTACTCTGGATAAAAAAAACTTTACAGACAACATTGAGACAAAGCTTCCTGACACATCTCCATCCAAACTCTGGAAGAACTCTTTGACATCTCATCTGATACCACCTAGAGAGCTAGTTTCAGAGTGTGGTGCTGAGTACCAAGTATCTCATCTCATGGCCCACCAAGTATCTCATGATGCAGCAGTTAAGGTGTTGATACCATTCAGCACCACATACAGTATCTGTGTGAAGCTGGCTTTCATCCATGACAGCTCTGAAAACAAAATATAGGGCCAATTTGAAAGGTCACGATATAAATTTCAATAAATTTAAACATGGCCCATTTCATGACTATTTTGTTGGGGCGAGGGGGGGGGGGGGGGGGGGGCCCAAAGTATTTTGAGAAGCACAGACAGAAAAAGTTTGAGAAGCACTGGTATAGGGGGTTAGGAGGTCTGCTAGGTAAGCAGGGGCCTTACCATTAAGGATGCATGTAGTGAGTGATGTAGTGTGTGTGCATGTAGTGAGTGATGTAGTGAGTGTGCATGTAGTACGCATGTGTACTGCAGTCTCAAGTGTATCGTTGCTAATATACAATGGTTTGGTCAACAATTCTAATCATAACAAAGGCTTATTCTTTGCTGGTATAGGATGGAAAATGTAGCAGTGACTAATGTGTCATCAGGTTTACGGGTTCATTTAGGCTATATTGCTGTGACCGATGCAATGTATCAACAGACTGTGAACTGAGTGATCCTCAGCAAACCACGCATGCCATCATGCAAGGTCTGAACTAACATGTCGCTGACGGGGGAATGAGGCAAACATGCACATTGCACACTGTAGGGTTCCCACTTGTCCTGGAAAACCTGGCAATTCAGAGACTAGATGTCCATTGATGGAAAGCCTGGAAAATTACCAAATATCCTGTAAAGAAATCTATGTCGTCTTGGAAATGTTTTATTGTATTTTAGCCCCTCACTCAGATCGCCTATGTAAACCTAGGTGTGTATTTTGTTTGAAACTCAAACTGTCGGTTGGATTATAGCAGCTCCGCCCAATTTGGGAGCCCAGGGGCTAAATTTGGCCCACGCTCCTTAGTTTTGGCAGGATTTATTTAGCTGTAAAACCCTAACCGTAATGACTACAAAACGTACATTTTGTGACGGGTGTAGCAGTCACCTGTAATGAACGTGAGACACTTCACCATGAATCCTTTATCATTAAAAAAGGAGGAATAAAACTGGGGTTAAAGGTGGCGATACTAGGCCTACTGGTAAATGATCGTTAGGTTATGACTATAACCAAGTTCTGTTAGTATAGCGACGCTCGGCATCGCTCTCTGCACTATCTCGCATACGTGCACGCGCACTGAATAAAGACCACAATGTACCTTTAATCCCAATATTCGTCTGACCACACCCCTATCAGCTTACCCATATAAGCAGGGGTGGGGCCACCCACTCTCCTCCTTCCCAAGCTTTTGCCACAAGGCGAGGTCAAAGGCTGCAGCGGCGTCGGATGCCGAGCGTCGCTATACTAACAGAACTTGGTTATAGTCATAACCTAACGTTCTGTATCGTATCGCTCTCGCTCGGCATCGCTCTCTGCACAAGGGAGGCCGAGCGAGAGCCAACGGCCGACAAATACACCCCGCTGACAGCCCCCCACAAACCATCAGAACAGGGAGGGCCGAGCCCCCCCGACCCACCCTAATGGCGGGCACCCCCCCTATTAGGGGCTTCACGGGAGGGCGACGGACCCGACCGTGCGAAGAGGCACTCAAGCAACTCAACGCACAGGGTGAGCAGACCGTGGCTTGACCCCACGACTACACACACGCACAACCCGCATGCCACCCGGGAACGAACGGAGGAACAACCTCGTTACTGCCCCCAGAATCACGGGGTCAAGGGCAAACCCAACCCCGTGGCAAGGCCGTAGCAGCGGAGCACGAAGGAAGACCCAGACCCACCAAAAGGACTGGACTCCCTAGAATGGGGGCCCGGAGAAGTCCATGATGCCAGCATCAAGACCCCACCAGGTGGGCACGTAGTGCCCCGCCCCCCACATCGCCAGCGTATTCGGACAAAGGCCCCTCAGTTACTGCACCTGGTATTCCCAGGCGGAATCCCATCCAAGTACTAACCAGGCCAGAACCTGCTTAGCTTCCGAGATCGGACGAGATCGGGCGTGTTCAGGTTGGTATGGCCGTAAGCCGAGCGGGCCCTGTCCCCCCAATAGTACACCGCCTGGCACACTGACCCTGCAGAACAGGCAGTCAGCATGGCCGTAAGCACACAAAAAAGGTTAACCAACGGAAGCAGGCAGCGCACCGGGGAAAAACCAGGCAACAGGCTGTTAACCCTAGCCTGGAGACTGCGGACGAGACAGGCGCCAGAGGGGACAGCTGAACACAGCCGCCCCGGCGGAAGGAGCGTAAGCTGGCGGTGTTGCATGACCAAGCCTCCATTTAAAAACCCCCACCCAGAGGGGTCGAGGCAGAGAAGGCTGACACGATTGGCAGACGTCATGAACGTGCAGGGGCACCCTCAAACGGTGAACCCGGGAGTTGACACTGCTCCAACACACCAGGGAATCAACCACCTCGGTGTTACCCAATGCGGTGGTTGTTCCTATAACCCCTCAAGAAAAAACTCCAAAACACACCTGCGGGTATACACCGGCTATACCGCAGTACAAGTGCTTCAGTTTCCAAAAAGGGTTAACCCAGGCCTACGGGTCGCAAACATCACTTCGGACCGGGCCTGGCGGTACGGGAAGCACAGGGTCACCAGAGGAGGTCAAAAAACCACCCCCACAGGCCCCTCTTCGCCATGCGTGAGAGAGGAGCGAAAAATAATGGAGAACCAGCCCCTAAGCACACCGTACCTGGTATTCCCCGGCGGTCTCCCAACCAAGTACTAACCAGGACCAACCTGTGTAGCGGCCGAGATCCGACGAGATCGAGCGCGTACAGAATGGCATGGCTGTAAGCCATGACGACAGTGCTGAGTAAAAACATACCCAACCAGGGTCTCCATAGCGCTTAACCCTGTGACACCCAGACCGACCTGGCATTTTTCCCCCTGAAAAAAGCCCAAGTCCCTCAGGGTACCAGAACAGCAGATCTGCATCCCCGGCGGACAACGGGTTCAACTGATCTGGACCAGCGTGACCAGAACCAGTCCCGTGCCCTAACCACGCCGACATGCCTACTCCAGGAGAAGGGCAGATATGCGTGTTGATCTTAACATGAAAAGAAGGCGCCACCCAGACGTTCGGACGAACCGCGCCTGGTGGCCCACCCCAAGGGCGTGAGACCCCACCACATATGTTCAGATCCATCCCGTCATCATCCCCCAGACATGAACGAGAATCCGTCGACAACCCACCCAGGTCATGGGATGTGGTCGTCGGAAGAGGAAAAACCCCCATCTCAGTTGCTTTATAAAAACGCTGTTTCAACCACAAGCAACCAAGGCGTGCCAGTCAATCGCCTGTTTACAGCGAGCTAGCACTATACGTGCGTCGGGACACACCCCCATCAATGAACAGGCTATTTAGACCTGTCATTGAATCCCCAAGGCGCCCAGGGGAACGACAAGAGGGGTGTGACACTCCCTAACTCCAACACTTCTGGAATAGAAAGAAGGAAGCATCAACAGTATGTATCCCAGTCTACACAGCCGGGGTAAAAAATGTTCACATTTTTACATCCCACCACCCTCCCATAGGAAAGAGACGGGGATCCCCAGAGAGACTTCCCACGCGAGCTGTACAGATTGAAAAGAATATATTGCACCTTGAGCCATGTAAAAAACTGGTTTTAGGGCCTCCGGGGAAGAGGCACTGAACCCATACACACTCAATAAACGAATTGAATCGAATATACATACAATAGAAAAGGACCCTTCTAGAGGGTCCACTCACTTTGACAATCTGAGGAGGAAGGCTCTGTACTCTGATGGAGGCTTCCTCACATGGAAGAAGGAGTCCGAACTCACAGAAGGCCTGAATAGGCGCTTGGTGAGGAGGAGCCCTGACCACCCCCCCTGAAAACAGATCCATCACATGGACCTGAACAGCACACGGAAGTCCTACCAACAGAGACGCGCACGGTGACGTACTCTATGGCGGGGGAATTCCTGCGGTGCACACGCCCAATATACCAGGCCGTGG